>NC_142934.1:15211957-15319457 GCF_046866305.1 Octopus bimaculoides | reverse complement strand
TTCTTTGTCTATCTCTCTCCCTCTCTTGTTCTTCATCCTTTCTGTTTTTCTCTCCCACCCTTTCCCTATTCTTCTCTCCCTTTCACCATTCCCTCTCTCTCACTCTTCCTCCTTGACTCTCTTGTCGCTGACACGTGACAAAAGGGGATCTCTCTTTCTGTCCACTGCCTTCCTAAAGAAAAGACATGCTTTTTTCTGTCTCTTTTTTCATAGCTCGTCTACCTAGTGTTCATAATAATTTTTTCTATCGTCTTGGCTCAACAGCCCTCACCGTTTGTTTTTACTGTCTTGTTCCCACTGTCCTGTTCCTGTTAACACTTTCGCCCTCCGCAAAAAAATCCCAAATTTTATTGAATTTGCTTTGCGGGAAGGACTGTTCCAACGAAATCGCGTATTGTCCTTATCTTCGAAACGCGGAGTAGATGAAACAGGGACAACTTACTTTCTCTTTGTCCTTCTACTTCATGTCATTTCAAAAATGTAACTACAGGTGGACTGTTGGTGGTGTTTTCCCTCCTTCTTTTTCCTTTGGACTTTCCTATGTTTTCTGTTTCCGAAGAAGCGCTACACTCGAAATGTAAAACAACCACTCTTTTCCTTCTCTGAGCATCTTATTTATAATTTGCATGTGCTACGTGCTCACGTTGTTGTTTTTTCTTGTCTTTCTTCTCAGTGTTTTAAATTAACTAATTATATATATATGTATGTATGTATGTATGTATTATGTATTATGTATGTATGTATTTATGTATGTGTGTATTTATGTGTGTGTGTCTTTGTTTGTCCCCGCCCCATCATTACTTGACAAACAATGCTGTTTATGTCCCCGTAACTTAGCAGTTCGGCAAAAGCGACAAATAGAATAAGTACTAGGCTTACTAAGAATAAGTACTGGGGTCGATTTCTTTGACTAAAACCCTTTAAGGTGGTTCTCCAGCATGGCCACAGTCAAATGACTGAAACAGGTAAAAGAAGAAAAGAATATATCCATTTTCTTTGTTCAAAGGGTTAAAAATACTTCTGGTCATAGAAAAAATAACAGTAATGATAGGATTTTGAGACATCTAATCATTAAACTGAGGAATAATTACCAGAAAAGTAATTCTTATTCAATTTAAAGTAGCTGGTTTTAAAATTTCTGAAAGAGATTCACATAGTTACAGTACTAAACAGCAATTTTAGCAAAACAAATTAAGCAACACTAATAATAAATCAAAAGACATAAAAAGAAACAAGCTTTTGATGGTTTTACAGATATTTCAAAATTATGATGCTATGATGATGCCAGGTGTTTCCATTATTTTATCCAACTCCTGTATGTATATATTTGAAAAAAATGAATAACAACTACAGTAATGTTTGTTACTACTTTTATGTGGCTGTTCCATGCAGAACAAATGTTACTCCATTTTAATCCCAGGACAACATCTTTCCCGCTGGTTAATGACACACAAACCGTCTGTTTTATTGCAAGTAAACAGTCACAGGTTGTGTGTCATTAACCAGCGGGAAAAGCAGTTTTCCTGGGGGTTCAAATGTAGTAACATTTGTTCATTTGTTCTGCATGAAATAGCCACATAAATGTGATAATAAACATTACTGTAGTTCTTATTCATTTTTTTTCAAATATATACATACAGGGGTTGGACAAAATAATAGAAACACCTAGCATCATCATAGCATCATAATTTTGAAATATCTGTAAAACCGTCAAAAGCTTGTTTATTTTTATGTTTTTTGATTTATTATTAGTGTTGCTTAATTTGTTTTGCTAAAATTGCTGTTTCTTTTCAGATATCATCAGAGAAATGTAATTAAAATGACAGATCTACCAGACTTTCAAAAAGGTCAAACTGTTGGTGCTCATATGGCAGGTGCTAGCGTAATGAAAACAGCCGAAATATTTCGTGCTATTCGGTACTGTTACTGTATTTTTCTCGCTCAGTGATTTAAAACATGTTTTTCTCGATACGAGATCAGTGACTGTGTCAAAGGCTCTTTTAACATTTGAGGAAATGTAACGCATTCAAGGGAACTCTGGAAAAGCATCTGCAGTGGTTTTGCAAGAGCTTTCTTGCATGTTTTTAACAGAATTGGTGGGAGTCCAGCTGGGCCTGTTGCAGAGTTTGAGTTTAACTCGTCAATGGCCAACAATATATCCTCTTCTGTAATGTCAATGTAATTGATGATCGCCTTCTTCTCTTGTAGGTTAGAGGTGTTGAAGAACTCATCAGGTCTGTTTATTTTCATATATATATACATATATATGACGGGCTTCTTTCAGTTTCCGTCTACCAAATCCACTCACAAGGCTTTGGTCGGCCCGAGGCTATAGTAGAAGACACTTGCCCAAGGTGCCACGCAATGGGACTGAACCCGGAACCATGTGGTTGGTAAGCAAGCTACTTATCACACAGCCACTCCCATGCCTAAGTCCATAAAAATTGCTAGTTTTGCAGTCAAATCTAGTTAAGTAATCTCTCTCCTGGAGATCTTTTAACAAGCTCACTAGTTAAACGTGACACCAGTGCCTGTTCTGTGCCCTATGCTTTCTAAAGTCAGTGAACTGTAACCTTAAACATGTGAACATCATATTCATCATCATCATCATCATTATTTAACACCCATTGTCCATGGGTTGGACAGTTTGACCAGGACTGGCAAACTGGAAGGCTGCAGTCTGATTTGACTGGACAAATTGTAATTTCACAAAATATACAAAAATCTGAAAATTTTACCAACTGAAATAATGAGAAGTAAGACAGTATAGATGTACACAAATTTATTGAGTTCTTAAAATGAGTACAAAAGAAGATTAAAATCAGTCCATTGGTTTCATTATAAAATCTTACAAATAAAGGCAATATAATATCATTTAAAAGGTAAAATTAATATTCTTTTAATTCTCGACAAGATTTAAAAAAAGAAATCAAAATTATATGCTTTTCATTGTAAAAATAATATATTTGAATAATATTGTTAAGATTTAATGGAAGTAATATTAGGCATTATAAGCACAGATTTCTGCCATTAGTAGAATAACATCCCCTCCTAGTGCTATGTGACCAAATTGGAAATGAAATAGTATTAATAAATTAATAGACACAATTTATAATACACAAGAAGATGACATGGTAAGCTGCCTGAAGTAATGTATGAATGGTATAGTCACCCAGCTACAGATAGAACTGGTCTCAGATTAGAACTTATAATGTGTGATACCATTTATTAAACTGTAGTTGATATTTAAGATAGATCTCATTACTTAACATTCGTTTCTCACATGGGGATAATTTGCTTGTATTATCTTCAAGTACAATATGTGAATTTTTATAATATTGCTAGCTAAATGATATAGCTGACTTAATTCTTGTGATGGAGACCCTCTTTAAGAATCACACTACTCTATGCAAATGCTACTTTCGTATTTCAAATTTGGATTTTTGCTTTATAAATTACTAGCATTACACTAACTCTGCTTACAGTAGCATTTTATTTTCAGACAACATTTGATGTAATGATATCCAGAATGAACTGTAATGAATATCAATAAGCTAAATACTAAAATAAATTCTTACTCATATTTATTAATATAATTATTATATTTTATCATATTCTCAACATCTTTTTCTGAGTTTCCACTGCACCACCAGATGCACTTGTGTCTTACTGAAGTGCATACAACATTGTCTTTTGTGGTTTTAGAATTGTGACTTACTGGAATCATCATTATCTAATGTCCGCTTTCTATCCTGGCATGTATGGAAAGGTTTGAGAGGAAACCAGAGACTTGTGTTGAGCTTCAATGTCCCTTTTAGCATGATTTCTACTTAATGGGTCTGTTAGGTTCCTTCATATGTTACTTTAGTTGTTCATCTGCATTGTGTAGAGTATGTGCTTTGGGAGTTGCGTAGTGACTGTATCACATATTTGCTTTGTGTAAGTTGCGCCATGTGCTTCGGGTGTTGTGTGGTGCCTGTATTACATATTTGTGGTGTGTGAGTTGCTATGTGCTTTGTGTGTTGTGTGGTGACTCTATCACATATTTGTGTTGTGTGATGTGTTTTAATGTCAGGTGTTGATTGTGTAGAATATGTGGCAGTGTAGATTGTTATATTATTGGGAGGCACATGTGTAGAATATGAGATGAATGGAATGTAGATGGTAGTGTGTGGGATGGGCTATAATACTGATATTATAATAATCAGTATTGTATCACCAAAGATCGTTTCTTTGGATTTTCTTGCAATATGTCACAAGCAAAATATATTTCAATTCCTGCCAAGCTTCATGACAAATTTAGGTCCATATGTGGAGAAATAGTGATTTTAAAGTTCTACATTGCAAACTTGAACAAGACATAATAAAGGACAGATGCTAACCATCTTAAACAAGGAATAGGAGTTAAATGTCATTATTCTTTATAAAGAAGACCAAGGTCCTGCAACATCATATTAACCTTCTTCTAAAGTGGAATCAATGTGATACTAGTTATCATGTATCACTGGGATTTCATGAAGTAAGGATGGTTATACACGCTAGTTGCTTTTCTTCTTCAGTTCACTATCCAGTTCTTTCATGATGCGTAGTGCAAGCTCATCCCTATATGTAGGAACAACAACCTGGACATTGACTGGGAGTCCAACACTGCCTGGAATTGACTGCAAGAAACAAAACATATATTTGGAATGTTTATAAATGTTGTGGAAGAGTCCATGTCAGTAAAGTTTAAGATAACCTCACTGAACTGCAGTTCAGAATGACATAAATTTATATTTTGGTGTATATCTGAGCTGAGTAAGACATAACTTTACTTCTTATAGAAAATAAATAGATATTAATTTAATGCGACTGTGTGAATACATAAGATGAATTAAGATTATGTAATTTCCCAGGTTATTTAAACTTACAATTCTAGAGGTTCTGAATTCAATCCGACGCAAAGCACTAAAGTAATTCACAAAAAGTTTACCAAAGCATGAAATGCCATGAAATGCAGAGAGCAGAATGAGAACAGTGTATTTCCATGGATCAAATAAAAAGTTAAGTTTGATATTCCAATACAACAACTAAGTTCAACACAAGACACCTGAAGAAGGCTGGAGCATACAACAGCTGAGATGTAGTGAAAGCAACTATCAAGATGAGGACACCACTTTTTGAAGAGCTCAGGTTTAGGGGAGGTTTTCAGTTCTTCATTTTGGTCCAACAACTGCGAAGAACATTTTTTATTATTGTTCAGAATCCACTTTGTGTATATTGAACAAAAATACCTTGTAATTTCTTCCAACTGAGTTACACAAACACTCCCTTGTCACTCTCACCACTGGAAATGCAGTAAATCAGTGATTGGTCCATTGGAATCCTATAACCAAGAATGCTATGGTTCCACAGACAACATACACATACACAAAACAAAAATAATGAAATAAAAAATAATTCCACCTTTTTCACAAAGTATTCAGTCAATGTTTTAGCACTGTAAGTCTTTTTTACATCTTCTTCTGTTACCTTGGTAACAGGAATAGACACAACAGGGTAGTTCAATAGATTGTAGAGCAGGGTGTAGGACGGAAACCCTATAAAGAAAATAAATCAGGTGAAAGTAAAATGATTGTTGTTGTTATTGTTTATATTCACAAGTCATTCCCTGCCCTGTTGAGCAGTCCTATGATCAATGATATCTAGCAGGATAATTGTGGTGTATGCGTGCGAGTAGATGTAATCGCCTTACCTCGGTTTTCCTTTCGTCTGTCTTGCGGTATCTGATCCTCGAAGCTTGCCCCGACCCGAAGAACACTAGGAATAGCAGCTGCTTCTCCCAAACCTAGACCGTCACTTAGCACGTCTTCTCCTGACCACCACCCCGTTCGAAAAGGGCACGAATCTCGATCGAGGCTCCCTCTGCCCTTCTTCCTCTTCCGGTCAACTCCCCAATCACTGATGTCATACCACAATAATTTTGTCTGTTTTACATTCAGGACTTTATGAAGGTGTACTGAAAAGTTCCTGGCATGGATAAAAAAAAATACAGGCGGATTGGCCTCCAGCCAGACTTTTTTGTGATACCCTCAAAGCAAGGAACTTTCCGGCACCCCCTTGTATTGGTCACCTGCTGGTTGGCTCGGCTCAAAGTATCCATTTTGTAATTCTTTCCAGTGACATTCTAATCACTTCTCTGTAATACTGGAACTGTGACTTCTCAATGCGAGTAAGTAGTGGTACAACCTGGAAAGACTCCCTGAGCTGTGCACCCTGGAAAGTAATATTACTCAAAAGGTCTTTCGGATAAACCCCAGTTTAGCCACTTGTATTCATGATTATACCTTTTCAGTCATTAACCAACATTCATAACTGATGAGGATATGTACAGGAATCAAACTGAAGACAATAGATTTGGCTTTTTAACTAACATCTCTTCATGCTGGTATGGGTTGGATGGTTTGACAGGAGCCAACCAAGTAGGAGATGGCACGAGACCTCTGACTTTGTTTATAATTTCAGCAAACAAAACTGTTTTCTGATCAGCGCTTACATCTGTCAACCGATAAAAAAATTGACTAGAATATTAGCATTTGAATCTACTGGAACATATTAAGAATATATATGCAAAGCATCATCACAAATCTTTCGGTACACTGCAAATAACAAGTATATGACAGGCTTCCACTCACCATTTGAAAGGTTTTGGCCAGCTTGGGGCTATAACACAAAATATCTGCTGAGGATGCCACACAGTGGGGCCGAAACCAAGACCACAGAGTTGGCAAGCAACTATCATAACTTTTACACTTACAGGTAATGTTTCTTACCTATCAAGTTTTCTAGAAGTTTACTTTTTAAATGTTCAATTTAGATTAATTTAAAGTGTTGTGGACTTACTTCCAAAGTTTGAACACTTTATCAGAAGTGAAGTTGAAGACATGACAGGGCAGATGAGAGCATCCAATTTATCTTTTTGCATAGCATCAGCAAACTCTTTATCATATTTCTGAAACATAAATCACAAATCAAATCTAATTCAGGATCACCAGTAATAAGTAATGGTTCTAAGTGTGTGACAACAAATCTGTTTACTCCGAGTGAGTACTTTATTTAAATGGTGCAAATATAGCTGAATAATCACTTGGAGAGTAACTGAGAAATTCCTCATGCTAGATATAGACCAAATTGTGGCAATCTACAAATATATAACATGTTCATATTCATGAAATGCTTACAATTTACTAATACATCAAAAATATGGAATGTTTTTCAAACAAATTCAAGCTTTTATATGAACTGGTAGCAAGAGTCTCAAGTCTTAATCTTTCAAAAGATGACTATGTAGTGAAATATTCTTATTCATGAGCAATTTACCAATATACTAGATGCATTTCAGAAGCTTTTTTTTTGGAGGAGATACAGTTATAACTGTTCTAGATCATTGTAATTTTAGTACCTCATTACTAAACAGCTAATAAGTTGACAATCCAATTAGAGGAGATGGCTGAAACAGCATATTGGATACACTTTACTAGATGTTGTTTGCCACAGCCTGTCAAATGCTGCTTGTCACAGCCTACCAAATGCTGCTTGTCACAGCCTACCAAACGCTTCTTATCACAGCCTACCAAATGCTGCTTGTCACAGCCTACCAAACGCTGCTTGTCACAGCCTACCAAACGCTGCTTGTCACAGCCTACCAAATGCTGCTTGTCACAGCCTACCAAACGCTGCTTGTCACAGCCTACCAAACGCTGCTTGTCACAGCCTACCAAATGCTGCTTGTCACAGCCTACCAAACGCTGCTTGTCACAGCCTACCAAACGCTGCTTGTCACAGCCTACCAAACGCTGCTTGTCACAGCCTACCAAACGCTGCTTGTCACAGCCTACCAAATGCTGCTTGTCACAGCCTAACAAATGCTGCTTGTCACAGCCTACTAAACATCAATGATTTCCCACCTAATATTATTTTAGTGTCACTAAAATGTGTTTTCTGTCTCTCATATTGAAATGAAATGCCAAATAGAGGGCAACATTGTCCTTACCACTATTTAAAAATTTTTTTTTTTTTTGCCAATACTGGTACTTGTAGTGCCAGTCAAACCAGCAGTTACTGTCTGATTTTCCAATGCAGAAAATACTGGCCAGTAAAGCAGCTGCTGGGATATTTGTATCTGCAGCTGGTGGCCAGAATAGTGGCTGCTAGGGTTCTGAGGGTTGAATTTAAGGAAGAGGGAGAGCTTATATTGCAAAAAAAAGTTAAGTAACTTCTATACATTTCAGGTAAAAACGCCCATCATCAAGCATGAATGGATTAAAGAAATTTAAGTTTATGCAGCTCTGGTCAATCTGTTCACTTTTGGTGATAGGCCTTTGTACTTGAAATATATAAAGATTACTTCTCTTTTCCTTTTTGCATTGTAAGAAGCTCTTCATCTCCATTATTTGTTATTTTATTTCTGTCCTACAGTGCTTCAAGCAAACTACAATTCCCATCTTACTTTAAATGGAAGAATATTTTAAACTGACTCACTTCTTTTTCAGCAACCAAACTATATATTTCAGGATATTTTCTGGAATTGGAGAGAAAAAAGAAAAAAATGAAGAGAGAGAGAGAGAGAGAGAGAGAGAAAGAGAAAGAGAGAGAGAGAGAGAGAGAGAGAGAGTTGACATTCAAATACTTTGTGATTATCTAATATATCATCATCATCCAATCCATGCTTGCATGGATTGGACAGAATTTTGATGAGATAGGTTTTCTACAGCAGGATGCACTTCTTGACACCAGCCCTTGCCTTTTCCTATCAAAAATAATATTTCTCCATAACCAGACATGTTTCCACAAGAGATTTGGAAACAATGGTCACTGCTTGAATGATAGTAGGTCACAACTAACACATGTCAAAGACAAGGAGACATACCTTTGAAACAAATTTTGTTGTAAATTGTGAAGGGGCTACTTTCAGTTTCCATCTACCAAATACATTCACAAGGCTTTGATCAACCCAAGGTTATAGTAAAAAATACTTGCACAAGGTGCCATGTAGAGGGATTGAACTAGGAACCATGTGGTTGGGAAGCAAGCTTGTTACCACACAGCCACACCTGCACCTAGCCATGCCTATATATATACATATATATATTCTTTTATGCATTTCAGTCATTTGACTGTGACCATGCTGGAGCACCACCTTAAAGAGTTTTTTATTCAAAGAAATTGACCCCGGGATTTATTCTTTGTAAGCATAGTATTTATTCTATCAGTCTCTTTTGCTGAACCTCTAAGTTACAGGGAAGTAAAAACACCAACATCAGTTGTCAAGTGATAAGAGGGGGAAAAAACAGACATAAAGACACACACACACACATATATGCGACAGGCTGTTCTTTTTCAGTTTCCATCTACAAAATCCACTCACAAGGCTTTGTGTTCGGCCTGAGGCTATAGTAGAAAACACTTGCCCAAGGTACTATGCAGTGGGACTGACCCTGGAACCATGTGGTTGGGAAGCAAGCTTCTTAACACACAGCTATGCCTGCACCTATATATAAACATTATCACCACCATTTAATGTCCATGTTCTATGCTGCCGTAAGTAGGACTATTTAACAAGGATTCAATGGGTCCAAGAACTGCATCATGCTCCAATGTCTGCTTTGGCATGGTTCTTACAGCTGGATGCCCTTCCTAATGGCAACCACTTCAGTGTGTACTGAGTGCTTTTCCTGGTTCACTGGCAGCAGTGAGGTCACCGTGGAGCTCACAAGACAATGAACCTTGAGACAGAGAATGGGTCAGCTTTATACTAGAAGATGAAGGGTTAAAGTAGGCAAATAAGGGAGGACAAGGTCCTAGAACAGCAACATAGCTGCTCACATTTAGATGAGAGATGGATACCTCACATACATGCGTGCATACGTACATACATTGGTACCAATTTGTGAGTGCTCATGTGGTGCCCTGTTAAAAGCACACAGTACACACTGTAAAGTGGTTGGCATTAGGAAGGGCATCCAGCTGTAGGAACCATGCCAAATCAGACTGGTTAAACCATCCAATCCATGCCAGCATGGAAAACAGATGATTAAATGATGATGATAATGATGATTAAATGATGACAGTAATGATGATACATACATTACACACACACACAAACCAAAGCAGGGTAACTAATTCCATACTCACCTACATCCATCCATTGATCTTAAGATTTGAAATGAAGTGTTGTCCTGCAAGATAATAGAGAACAGAAAAAAAAAGAAAAACAAGAAAATAAAAGAAAACAAACACAAACTTATGAACAAAATCTATTTTAAAAGATGTTTTTTTTTTAATATTTTAAAGTTTGAAATAATTTAGATGAAGTTTTATTGTAAAATAAAGCGAAAAATTTATTTTTCATTCACGCGTTGTCCTCTTGTGCAGTGCTTCTCAAACTATCTGATGTGGCATACCGGCAGTTTTGTTTTCCTTTGTGCCAGGGACTAGTAATATTTCTTAATAATATTAATTTATACTGGAAACAAATACATATAATGAATATAATAAAAGCTGAGAATGTTTTTTATAGCGTATATTTATTTTGTAAACAAATAATACAATATTATATAAGCATTTTATAATGTTTCTTTCTTTTCTGGAAACTGGCTCCAGTAATTGCTGTTGTCATAGTTGTTGCTGTACTAGTTGCTTATGCAACTCCTTTTACTGTTATTGTGGCTTTTGCAACTATATTATAGAAAATAATATGCGCAGGAGTGGCTGTGTGGTAAGTAGCTTGCTTACCAACCACATGGTTCTGGGTTCAGTCCCACTGCGTGGCATCTTGAGCAAGTGTCTTCTACTATAGCCTTGGGTCGACCAAAGCCTTGAGTGGATTTGGTACACGGAAACTGAAAGAAGACCATCGTATATATGTATATATATATATATATATATATATATGTGTGTGTGTGTATATGTTTGTGTGTCTGTGTTTGTCCCCCCAACATTGCTTGACAACCGATGCTGGTGTGTTTACGTCCCCGTAACTTAGCAGTTTGGCAAAAGAGACCGATAGAATAAGTACTAGGCTTACAAAGAATAAGTCCTGGGGTCGATTTGCTCGACTAAAGGTGGTGCTCCAGCATGGCCGCAGTCAATATATATATATATATATATATATATATATACATATATATATATATACATACATACATATATATGACGGGCTTCTTTCAGTTTCCGCCTACCAAATCCACTCACAAGGCTTTGGTCGGCCCGAGGCTATAGTAGAAGACACTTGCTCAAGGTGCCATGCAGTGGGACTGAACCCAGAACCATGTGGTTGGTAAGCAAGCTACTTTCCGCACAGCCACTCCTGCGCCTATGTTTACTTTTTGTAAGATATTGTAGGGTACCAGATATAGCCTGTTTGACATTGTAAGAGACCAGATATAGCCTGTTTGAATAAGTAGAATATTTTGGCTGGATATGGCCAATTTAAATGCTAAAAGGTTAAGAAAATATTACTTACAATAAAATAAAGTAAGAGAGCTAAAATTCTGGAAAAACCTTCAGTAATTCTTAGAAAGAACAGCTCCTTACTCGGTGCCTCATGTTCTCTGAAAAAACAGAAAAAAAAAATAAAAACAGAAATATGCTAAACCTTTGGCTTATACAAATTACTTTGAAAGTAATTGCCTATTTATTCACATTATTTTTAATTAATCATGCATTAGCCTACTCTGCAGAGTGGTTGGTGTTAAGGAGAGCTTCCGGCCATAAAAGCCATGCAAAACAGACACAGAAGCATGGTGCAGGCCCCAGCCTGGCCAGCTCCTGTCAAACCATCCAACCCATACCAGCATTGAAGGAGGATGTGAAACGATGATGATGATGATATCTTGTAGCTCTGAGATTTCAATGATGCGATTGCTTTTTAGAATGACATTGTCTCCATGAGACTTAACATCCAAAGATCGTGCTTCACCACCTTGTCCATGTCTTCCTCTTCCACACATCTTTCTCTATTCTTTACTGCAGATCGAGAGGTTGAAGCATTGAGTTTTTCCACTCCTGGTAATCAATTTTTTTTGATTATACTGCAAATTCTCTAATTGTGTTTACAACAGCTGCACTAATCCCCACTAGTTTCCTAGTATTCTGGAATTTTACTCTCTACAATACTTACATTATCTTGCCTAATCTGCGGCCATCCAACCACAATATGCGTGATGCTAAGCAGAGAGCATACAGGACTCTGGGAGGAGTAAATTCAACGACCTGTAAATTAAATGAAACAGCAACATTTATCAGTGATGTATGCTTTGTTGCAGGAGCAAATAGGATAGAAATTAGTCATTTATTTGTATGATAATCAAAGTGAAACATGGAAGATGATGGATATGGAAGATTGAAGATCCTTAGTAAAAGGACAGAAGATATCAGCCAAAGCAATGTTCAATCCACTGAGTGGGTAAATTAACTCAAGAGAAAAACTTATAAAAATTAAAGATATGGTAAAGTTCAGAATCCAAGCAAACGGGTAATAGTTTGTTAGCAATAATTAAGCCGTATATAAGGGCAGCAAGCTGGCAGAATTGTTAGCATGCCAGGCAAAATGCTTGTTCTGAGTGCAGATGCCACTCGGGTCAACTTTATCTTTCATCCTTTCAGGTTTGGTAAAATAAGTACCAGTTGAAAAATGGAGTTGGTGTAATTGATTTAACCCCTCTCCCAAAATTTCTGGCCTTGAGACAAAATTTGAAACCATTATTAAGTTGGTGGTAGGCATCGAGCTAGTAGGATCATTTGCATACCGAGCAAAAATCTTAGCAGCATTTCGTCTATCTTTACATTTTGAGTTCAAATTCTGCTGAGGTTGACCATGCCTTTCATCCTTTAGGGGGTTGAAGAAAAAAGTACAAGTGAGTACTGGGTGCAATCAAATCAACCTGTTCCGCCCCCAAAATTGCTGGCCTTGTGTCAAAACTTGAAAGCCATATTGAGTAGAATTGAACTGAAAAGCTCAGAAATTACCCTGACCTAGTTTTGAATTAAATGGAGGTTAAAGAATATGTTTATCATTCTATTTGTTACTGGTGCAATTGGAACGATACATAACTATTTTTTGTAAAGACACCAACAGATGAGCTATAAGGATAGTCAAAGGTATAGGCATGGCGGTGTGGTTAAGAAGTTTGCTTCTGAACCAGGTGTAAGGAGTTCAGTCCCACTGCAGGTATAATGCTAGCTAATGTTCTATATTATAACAGTGGGCTGACTAATATTTTGTGAGTGAAACTGGTCAACAGAAATTAAAGTTGCCTATTGTATATGTGTGTTCTTGTTAGTGATTTTGCATTGTCTTTATATATTGAGATTGTGAAAAATGTAACATAGATAACTCAGGAGAAGTTAGGATGAAAGGCAAAATAAGCCTTGGTGGAATTTGAACTTAGAATGTAAGGATGGATGAAATGCGGCTAAACGTTTTGTCTGGCATGCTAACATTTGACAAACTTAGTAAATACAAGGTCCTGGAAATTGAAATACAAAAGATCTTAAAGCAAAAACTGTTACTGTTATTATGGGTACCCAATGTATGATAAAAAAGGGATGTCAGAAACATCTAGACAACATCCCAGGAGAACCATGTCTCAGAGAAATCTAAGAGATTGTGCTGACCAGTACTGCCCATATCCTTAGAAAAACCCTATCAATTTATGTTGGATTGTATTATATGGAGGTATTTTGCTGCTGCCTTAGCCATTTCCCCTCCCCAAGCTTTCAGTTATATTTCAACATCTCTTAACCTTCACCTGCCCTAGGGTGCTGGGTGTGTCTCGGCAAGTGATTGCAACAAATATGCAGATTAAAAGTAAGTAATAATAATTATAATAATAATCATGACAATGATAACATTCTTACCGTATGCCCTTTAGCTTCCAAAGCTTTCTTTGCCATAAGAACTGCTCTGCGGCAGGCTGGGATAGAACTAACTGTATTATCAGTCACATAATATCCAATCCGCAGGTTTTTCTTGCTTTCAAACAACTGAAAAGAGAAAGAGAAATTAATTTACCATCATCATCATCATCATCATCATCATCATCGTTTAACGTCCGCTCATTATCATCAATTTTATTATTATCATTAAGGTGGCAAGCTGGCAGAATCGTTAGCACTGCTGGACGAAATGCTTAGCAGTATCTTGTCTGCTGCTATATTCTGAGTTCAAATTCCGTGAAGATTGGCCCGGGCACTTTTACATGGCACTAAAACAGACATTTTTACATTGTACCCACACTGGTGCTTTTACGTGGTGTCAGCACCTATGAGCCTGCAAGGCGATGATGACAGTAACATAATTTTGTTATCATTAAGCTGATTTTTGGAACATAGATTAACACAAAATTTAAATGGGAAATTAAGATTTAAATCACTTTAAAATAGTCAAGTGTGTAATATTTGACCAGGGTTAGTCCCAGGGTGGGTCAGAATCACAAGAGCTTACTAAGCGTTTTCAACAAAGGCACAAGGCCACAAGCGCTTGAGAATAACCTGGGTACTGATGATGAAGCTGGAAATGGTAGTGGTATTAATGGTCATGGTGATGGCAATAATTGTGGTGATGAAGATGATAATGGCACAGAAAATGAGGGTAATTGTGGCGATGGTGGTCAGGGTAATGGTAAAGATGGTATTGGTGGTGACAGATGTTGATGAGCAGACACTGCAGAAATAATTCTGAAAAATGTATGAATATCAACAAAAACCATTCCTTACATGATTCTGGAATTCTATAGGGGATATATGGGGATCCATTTCAAAAACTTTCTTAGAAAACAATGCTTTTGCTGCAATAATCAAACCATCAGCAGTCTGTGCCATCGGACCAATAGAAGGACGAACTGCAATTAGATAAATAATTAGTAATTAATAGTAGAATTCTTATGAATTAGTAGTGTGTGTGTGTGAATAAGAAGTTATCAAATCTGTAACATCAGGACTCACTCTCTGTTCACCTTGACCCCCTACTTTCCCCAATATATCAATCTGTAGTAACTTGGATTAATGATTTTACCATAACTCAGCGAATAAATGTGAGTGAAATTTGGTAGTTGCATGAGATTCTGAATTCGTCTGGAGAGTGTGGTTGAAGCCAATGGCAATTTTATTGAATAAATTTACTGTTTATTATTTCAAGATATTTTTATGTAATTTTGGTTAATATATCTGTTAAAATGAGCTTTCAGTGTTATTTTCATTTTTGCATAATTTAGATGACAATTTATTCACCGCACCCTGTATATGCGCATACAGTCATGTTACAAGGTTCACAGACAATCGGTGGACTCATGTAGTTGTCAAGTGGTACTTGTGCAAGTGGAAGAGACCACTCGGAAGACCTCTAATCAGGTGGGAAGATGATTTAAGAAAAATGTTTGGAACAACGTGGAGGAGAATTGTAAGAGCACGAGAGGAATGGAGCAAATGTTGTGGCCAGTGGAACCGTCTCAGCACCAGGCAGCCTGACCGATCAAGATGATGCATGTACGTCTGTGTGTATTACATTACATATCTACATTGGCAATATGTTTTTGTTGTTGTTTAGATCAAGGTTACCCCACCTATTATATGGTATTGAAACTGTAGCCATCCCTTGACTGAGTATACCTCTGATAAGACATTTCAGCTGTAACTATTTTGTCTCACTCTGACTTCCAGACAGCTTATATTTATCCAATGTCCTTCCTTTTTTTAAAACACTAAGGTAGGATTTAAGAGAGATTTGACTGCTATTTCTAGCAGGTTTATTACCATGTAGATTATCTTTCATTGGGTCATGTTACGCTGATGTGTATACATCTAGGCAAGAAGGAAAAGTAATATAATTCTTACTGAGATCTTGTTTCTCTGCAGCAATAGATAAACTTCCAGTCCTACAATTAGAATTGACAAAAAAATAAAATTATTAAAAGGAATAATTTACCAAGTCATTAATGAATTACAGTCTGATATTAGTGATGAATAATACAGCAATTACAAAAAAAAAAAAATTATACACTAAAAGCAAAATGAGGCCTTTGAATTAATAACATTTAAAGTTTTGGTATAGAATAAGGTCAACTATTTGTTTAAAGCAATCATTCATCGCTTGCTGTTATGTTAGTGTCTTTGGAAATGAAAAAAAAAAATACCAAGGGTTAGCATTTTCAGAAAATTTTTTTGAATGCATCAACTCCAGCACTTATTTTTTTAAAGTTTGGTACTTATTCTATTGATCTCTCTTGTCAAACTGCTGAGTCATAGGGAAAGACAAACCAACACCTGTTGTCAATGGGTGGTGGGGGCAAACACATACACAAAGACACACACACAACGGGTTTCAGTTTCCATCTATCAAATTCACTCAGAAGGCTTTGGTTGGCTGAAGACACTTGCCCAAAGGTCGATGGAATGGGAATGAACCAAGAACCATGTGGCTGGGAAGCAAACTTCCTAACACACAGCTATGCCTGCACCAACATGAAATAATTTCAGTAAGGGGAGATATGATATCAGTTAAATATAAAGTGATAGGCGCAGAAGTGGCTGTGTGGTAAGTAGTCTGCTTACCAACCACATGGTTCTGGGTTCAGTTCCACTGCATGGCACCTTGGGCAAATGTCTTCTACTATAGCCCCAGGCTGACCAAAGCCTTGTGAGTGGATTTGGTATATGGAAACTGAAAGAAGCCCGTCATATATATGTATATATATATATATATATATATATATATATATATATATATAAAGGGACTCTCACTCAGAGTAAAAGGCAGACTGAATGACGCATGCGTACGAACAACCATGCTACATGGCAGTGAAACATGGGCTGTAACTGCTGAGGACATACGTAAGCTCGCAAGGAACGAAGCCAGTATGCTCCGTTGGATGTGTAATGTTAATGTGAATACCCGTCAGAGTGTAAGTATCTTGAGAGAAAAGCTGAACATTAGAAGCATCAGTTGTGGCGTGCAAGAGAGACGATTGCGCTGGTATGGACATGTGGTGAGAATGGAGGAGGATAGCTGCGTGAAAAAGTGCCACACCCTAACAGTTGAGGGAACCCGTGGAAGAGGTAGGCCCAGGAAGACCTGGGCTGAGGTGGTGAGGCAAGACCTTCGTACATTGGGCCTCACCGAGGCGATGACTACTGACCAAGACCTTTGGAAATGTGCTGTGCGTGAGAAGACCCGGCAAGCCAAGTAAGATCGTTGCCAGTGCCCCTGGACTGGTTCTTGTGCGGGTGGCACATGAGATGCACCATTTTGAGCGTGGCCGTTGCCAGTACCGCCTGACTGGCTCCTGTAGGATTTTCAAGCGAGATCGTTGCCAGCGCCCCTGGACTGGCTTGTGCGGGTGACACATAAAAGAAACCATTTCGAGCGTGGCCGTAAAAGCACCCACTACACTCTCTGAGTGGTTGGCGTTAGGAAGGGCATCCAGCTGTAGAAACTCTGCCAAATCAGACTGGAGCCTGGTGTTGCCATCCGGTTTCACCAGTCCTCAGTCAAATCGTCCAACCCATGCTAGCATGGAAAGCGGACGTTAAACGATGATGATGATGATGATGATGATATATATGTGTGTGTGTGTGTGTGTTTGTGTGTCTGTGTTTGTCCCCCTAGCATTGCTTGACAACTGATGCTGGTGTGTTTATGTCCTTGTCACTTAGCGATTCGGCAAAAGAGACCGATAGAATAAGTACTAGGCTTACAAAGAATAAGTCCCAGGGTCAATTTGCTCAACTAAAGGCGGTGCTCCAGCATGGCCGCAGTCAAATGACTGAAACAAGTAAAAGAGTAAAAGAGATTTATAGAATCAAGAGGGTTGTGGAA
Source organism: Octopus bimaculoides (assembly GCF_046866305.1). Taxonomy (NCBI): domain Eukaryota; kingdom Metazoa; phylum Mollusca; class Cephalopoda; order Octopoda; family Octopodidae; genus Octopus; species Octopus bimaculoides. The sequence continues at coordinate 15,301,603 of NC_142934.1, read as the reverse complement.
AACATTTCACAGACTTACCCCATACGAGTAATAGTTGTTTTTAATCCATAAATACCACAAAAGTGAGCTGGACAGCGAATGCTACCACCAATATCCGATCCTATACCCAAAATTGATCCACCATAACCTATGAGAGCTGCTTCTCCTCCACTGGACCCTGCAGGACAACGATCAGCTTTATGTGGGTTACTAGTCTGTCCATAAATATTATTATCGCATGAGATACTGCAAAGAAAAATATAAATACACAAAAGTTAAAAACAATTGATAAAAATAAATGCAAGCAATTAAGCAATTATCCATGAATTCATTCTACTGTAGTGACACACACACATGCACACACAGTATCTTACAGAAGTATGTACACCCCTAAAAAATTTCAGTTAAATTGACATTACACTGAAAATTTTGGAGGAAATCAAACGAAATTTATACTGAATAAAATATATCATCCATGCAAACATTATACAAATTTGAAACATAAGACAATAAACATTTGCTATAGCGCTTGAAAATTAATATTTCATTCATATCTTTGAAAATGTTTATTGTTTTGTGTTCCAAATTTGTATAAGGTTTGCATGTATAATACATTTTATTCAGTATAAATTTCATTTGATTTGCTTCGATATTCTCAGAATAATGGCAATTTTAGTGAAATTTTTTAGGACTGTACATATTTCTTTGAGATACTATGTGTGTGTGTGTGTGTGTATATATATATATGCCAGTACCCCAGCCCTGGCTGGCTCCTGTGCCAGTAGCAAGCAAAAAGTACCATCCGAATGTGGCCAATGCCAGTACCGCCTGACTGGCTCCCATGCCGGTGGCACGTAAAAAGCACCCACTAAACTCTCGGAGTGGTTGGCATTAGGAAAGGCATCCAGCTGTAGAAACATTGCCAGATCAGATTGGAGCTTTTCTATTGTTCAATATTTGAAATAAAGTTTTGTATTTCTAGTTTGATGCCTGCTGCTTTGGAATTGTCCTTATCCAAGGCCAGAATTGATTTCTTGGAAACTCTAAGCTACTCATGTACAAACCATGCATTTCTAAAAATCCCAACAACTGATAAAAACAAACAGAAGCAATTAAAATATTTGTCCTGGTTGAATCAGTAGAGCACCAGAAAAAAATGCCTTGAGGCAGTTTATGTTCCGAGTTCAAATTCTGCTAAGGCCAAGTTTGATATTCATCTTTCCAGGCATGATAAAATAAATACCAGTCAAGTACAAGGATTGGTTTAATCAATAAAGCCTAAAAATTTCTGGCTAAGTTGAAGCAGGTTAAGCAATTGTATAAATGCTTTCTCTTTAGCTTGAAATAAAGGATATTTCATACAAGATATGATATGTAAATAGAAGGTTGAAGACTGGAAAGAAGACTATAATATAGCTCCAAGGAATTAATGATGGCTCACCTCATCAAAGTCTGTGGTACATTTGTTGTGACAAATGGAACAGCACCAAGTTCTTTCAGGCACTGAAATAGAAATTATAAATGTTCAACATCAATTTAATTGCACCAGACAATAGTAATGAATTCAGGAAAAAATAATAGCACTAATTGTATAGCTTATTGTATAGTGCTCAATAAAGACTTCATTCAGTCATGAAGTGTGTACGATCGCACCTAGGAAGTTCCCCTGTGGGACACAAGACAGGGCAAGGTTGTTTGTGAAAGACCAGCAGTCACCCATGCATACCAGCGCCTCCTCTCCATGCCACTGATGTTATCCAAAGGAAAGGCAAAGACCAATACATTTTGAAGAAATTAAAAGATGGAAAGGATAGAAATAATGAGGAAGAAAGAAAGAAAAAAAACAAATTAGAAAGCTAACAATAAAATGAGGACACACTGCACCAACCACCACCAAGCATTTCAAGACTTCGAAAGGATTTGATAAAATAAATAAATCTGTTATAAAATTAGGATTTAGAACATAACATTATTACATAAAAACATGACAGAAGTTTTAATTTAAATGCAATTATTTTAAAACATTTCTGGTGCCATGTAAAAAGCATCCAGCCCACACTATAAAATGGTTGATGTTTGAAGGGGCATTCAGCTGTAAAAACCATGCCAAAACTACTTTGCCTGTGCTGGTGCCCCATATGAAACATTCAGTCCACTCTGCTGGGTGGTTGGTGTTAGGAAGTGCATCCAGCTGTAAAAACTATGCCAAAAACAGACACTGAAGCCTTGTGCAGTCTTCTCTCTGGGCAGCTCCTGTCAAACTGTCCAACATACACCAGCATGGAAGGTGGAGGTTAAATGATGATGATGATGAGGAGGAGGCAGCTTTGTGTTTTAGGATTAGAGTCAGTCTTGGAAAGAAAGAAAGACATCAAATAGGTTAAGCCCTCACTTTTCACTACCACAACTGCATTGTGGTCCTGAGATTGCTAAAATTGGCTGAAGAATTTTTTGAGTATAAAAATAAAACATACCTTAACAAGATTTGAATCACGTGCAGAAGGTGGGTTCAACAGCCTGGAACCTAAACCGTTGGTTGAGTAAAGTCCCTAATTGGATGCAAAAAAACAAAAAAACAAAAAACCCAGATCAGTTACTATAAGAAGGTCAAGCAACAAACATTCAAGTTAATTTCACTAGTCAACAACAGAGCTGCTACATGGTCAGCTGACCTGTTATAAATAGCAACCAAATCTCTCTCAAACCTTACTGCTATAGCAACATAGTCCCTGATATACAAACTGACTGGATGATCATAAGTGGAATGTCTTTGCTCATAAGCCTTACTCAAGCTTTTTTACTTTCTTAGTCAGTCTGTTGCTTATTTGACCTTTAGTGGTTAATTTAATTTATAAAACTGTAAACCTAGAATTTGCTAGTTGCAAAAACCAGGTTTCTTGCTGTAGAGGCGTTACATGGTTACTTATATTATAGAAGAGAGGATAGGAGTAATTGGGGTGAAACTGGGAAGAGAGTTAATGATTGCCACAGTTACGGAGAAAAGTTTAAGGTAAAATGAGAAAATACATGAACTGCAGTTCAAAGAAGAAACCAACCTTGTAGATTATATTTTCTTTCAGACTAATTGGGATTCCGTGAAGAGGTTTTGTCACTGATGGCAGAGAATCACACTTCAGTGCTAATTCCTGGGAAGAGAACCAAAATTGTTAAAATTTTTTTTGCATTCAAGCTTAGGTGGTGCTCCAGCATGGTCGCAATCAAATGACTGAAACAGGTAAAAGAATAAAAGAATACAGAGGGAGAGGGGGGGTGTATGTGTACACAGAAAGAAAAACAGTAAACAATATATAGGTGGCAGGGAATATATCTGTGGCATACACAAAATACACTTGAAGTAACTGTGGATGCAAAATACTACATATAACATATAGAAGACTTAAAAAAACAACGAACAATATATATAAAAACACATAAAAATACACATTGATGTCTGCATAAAGAACAGGCCAAGTTTCTTACCTCAGCTTCAGGAATTACTGCAATTAAACAATTGGTTTTCTCTTGTGCTTCAAGTGCCTGAGGTAGAAAACCAGAGGTTAATCACTAAATATTTATTTATAATATTAGCAAAAAGACAGTAATTTTGAGCAGATAAGTACAGTTATTTAACTCAGTTTTCAGTGTATTACTGGTACATAATTTTGTTTTTGTCCTTACCCAGCATGAGCATAAAAGAAAGTCAGCTACAGTAGGAAATGAATTCAGAATGTAAAGGTACATAGCAAAATATTGTACAGCAATTTGTATGCAACTTTAACGATTAAGACAATAATCTGTTAAGGTCAACAATTATGGTGATGGGTGGATATCTTCCAGCAATGAAAAAAAAAAAAATATATATATATATATATATATAAATTAGAATAATACATTTCTAAATCTCTCAGAGAGACTTAAGCAGTAGTGATGCGATAAAGTAGTTGTATACTGCCAACTTAACGTGACAGTCCCAATAAGGGAATATACTACTGCTATTTAGCCCTAGGAAGCTGGACCGCTTCCTGTTGGCCTTGACACATTTCCTGTGTCCTTTTATCTTTGCGAGGGGGAGACAAACTCCTCCACCCAGCCTAGCCTGCATTCAGGGACATGTTTCTGAGTCTTTGCTCATCATCAGCCTGAAGTAGCACGACTGGCTGTTTGAAAGAGTCTGTTTACCTCTCGCAAAGATATACTATTTCAGTGCTTAAGTCTCTCTTGAGAGATTTAGAAATGTATTACTTCTAATTTTTGTAACCATTTTCCTGTTCTTGTCTGTGTTGCAAGTTACATGGCAAACTCACTAGTGTGAATAGCACAAAAAAAGGACTCAGTACACTCTGTAAAGTGGTTGGCATTAGGAAGGGCATCCTGTTGGAAAAATCATGCTGAGGATGACACTGGAGCTCAATGCAACCCTGCAGCTGGTTGGTTCCCTGCCAAACCATCCTACACATGCCAGAATGGTAAGCTGACATTAAATGATGATGATGATAATGATAAATTACCAGTAATCATTGCACATAACCTACCTTTCAGAATGCCAGCCGATAATAGGTGGAGGTTCTTCTTAGAAGGATTCAAAATTTCAGTAGTGCATCTTTCAAACTTGTTTTACAATGAAACATAAAAAATACAATCAAAGAAAGGTTTAAAAAAAACCCCAGAAAAAGAGATATAAAATAAAAAAAAACAACAACCTTGTACTGATAAGCTTGAAGAACATCAATTGCTTTTAATGAACGATCTTTGAGTTGCTTCTGGAGTTCAACAACATCTAATGATAGAATTCTGGTTCTCATTTCTTCTGTTAGCTGAAAGACATGAACAAAAAAAAAAGGTCTTGTATGAAAATTAAAAGGAAGAAACCCCCACCAAAAAGAACAGCATTTCAACATTTTAAATATTATTTTCTGTTTTGGGATTGTGACTATGTTTAGGCCTTCCTGCCAGCGCAAGAGTTTCTTATCTGCAGTTTAATGATTCACCATTTCATATTTAGAATAAATTTTTAGTTCCCTTATGGAGTAAACGATGTAGCACAACAGATCATGCTAGCATTTCAATTGGGATATACCAGATTAATATTTACAAAGCCTAAGAACTTATAAATGATAATGAGGCTAAGATACTGATCTTTTTATTGAGACTAACGAATATGGATTTAATTATTATTTGTAATTAAGGAGTCTGGTCAATGACAGAATCAGTCTAACACCAGAGAAAATTCTGGCTATAATTAATTACAGCCTCTTATGTTACAAAGTTCAAAATCTCACCAAGTGGTTGACATTGCTTTTTATCATCTCATGGTTGATAAAATAAACATGGAACTGGGGTAGAGGAAGACCCAGGAAGACATGGAATGAGGTGGTGAAGCATGACCTTCGAACGTTGGGCCTCACAGAGGCAATGACAAAAGACGAGACCTCTGGAGGTATGCAGTGACTGAGAAGACCCGGCAAATAAAGTGAGTCCACAGATGTAACCTACACCAGTGCCACATAACCAGCCCATTTAAAAGTACTTTGGATCATAGAGTGATATGCTGTGCTTGAGGAGACCTATTGAGTCAAGTACATCAACATCAGCAATACCAAAATCAAATCAAATGGAAATTGTAGTTGTGAGCCCCGTGCCGGTAGCACATAAAAAGCACCATTCGAATATGGCTGATGCCAGTGCCGCCCTAACTGGCTTCTGCTCCGGTGGCATGTAAAAAGCACCCACTACACTCTTGGAGTGGTTGACGTTAGGAAGGGCACCCGGCTGTAGAAACACTGCCAGATCAGATTAGGGCCTGGTGCAGCCTCCTGGCTTGTGTGGAATCTTGGGAGAGGGAGAGAGAGAGAGAGAGATAGATAGACCTGTATTTCAAATACTCACACTTGATTTCTGTAACCTCTCTTTCAATGCTTTTAGTTGTTCTGCACGTTTATTGCGGGCATCCTTTACGGCTGCCTTAACTTTCAGGTGCATGTGTACTCGTTTGATAAAACTTACCAGAAAAGCACCACCTGATGCCAACAGGATTGCATATATACCTGGTTCTATGTAAGGATATACCTCTGCAGGTATATATAGCTGGCAGTATTTACGAAGTACGTTTTCCATGTCTCACTGAAAATAAACAGACATAAAAATAAAACAAGCATGAGTGGAGGAGGTGTGAAAAGAAGATAACCTAAGGATATATTTCATACTGACAAACCTGAGTAGACAAATTTTAAAATAGATAAATAAGAGCACTCAGAGAGCACAAACCCCCGCCAAGGCAACATCAACATCCTCTCAACCATTAGCCTGAGATGATTTTTAAAATGAGAATATTTGATATAAACTTGACTGCTCTCACAAACGAGAATACTAAAAATGAACCCGATCGCTTTCAAAAATTAAGTAAAAAAAAAACGAAAAAGTAATTCAGAATCCTTGTCTGGTACTGGATCGATCCCAAAATCTAATCACTTCTAGCCAGTCATGGGGCCAAACATCCCTGAAAATTTTATCTGAATCCATCAAGCAGTTCTTGAGATATTTTGTCTATGGACAAACAAACAAACAAATATGACTGAAAATAATAACTCTGTCTTCGCTAAGGCAGAGGTGATAATTAAATGGAATTAAATAGATACATAACTAGCACTGTAAGTTACAACTATGAGAGCTCCAATTGATCCCCAGCAGATGTCCGAAAGCCTCGGTAAGTGGCACTACCATTAGTACCATGTCTAGATTGTTGAAGGCCACAGAGGACACTATCTTCAGTAGGATTAGCCACTGTAAGTACCTCTGCTCAATGAAGAAGACCGTCGTTTTCATCAAGGCTTGAATGAAGCTGATATCAACTGCTACAGCTACCTCATGTGACCTACTAACAAAGGTACAAGACTGGAAGCTGAAAGTTGACAAGGGGAAAAAACGGAATTTCCCAAAGATTGTTGCTTCATAATCACAAAAGCCGGACATGGTGTTAATCTTGGAAATGTTCGAGTAAGTGATTTTTATTCTCTGGGAGGACCATATTGAAGAAGGAAAGGAAAGGGAGGAATACATGCATTGCTAATGAGGAACAAAGTGTGATCTTAATGAGAATTTTCAGATCAATTCCTCTGTTAAGTGTATAACATACTGGGCATCATAGAGGCCAGTTGGCTGAAGGTCAACATTTGGCTACCAAAGCAGCAGATGCCATTCCAAAAATTGCAGTGAATCAGATGGAAACCGTGGAGGGAGTAGAACTACTGTGGGTACAGCTACAGGGACATAAGCTGGGGTTTGAACAACCCTGGGTGGGTTGCCTGAGTGAGGATGTCTGACTGTTGAAAGACTCAAAACATCCAATAACCTCAAGTTACACTGCTAACGTGTCCAGGTAGCAGAGCAGTAAGAAGTCTGTTTCCTAACCAAAATGGTCTCAAGTTTAGTTTCATCTTCTACTGTACATCTGGATTAACTAAAGCCTTGTTAATGGATTTGGTAGATGAAAGAAGCAAGCCATATGTGTGTGTTTTACTGTCTCCTAGCCATGATTTTGCATGAAGTTTGCAAGCAAGTGTCACTGTTATGCAAGCAGTCGCCTTTGTTTCCAATCTTCTGTGAAAATAAAAGTGGGGGTTGAGGACATGAAGAGCATCTGACCATGGAAAAATCCACCTGACCCATGCAAGCACTGAAAAGTGGACGTTAAAATGGAGATGATGATAGTGTATAAATATATACATTTTTCTTTTCATTTCTGATAGCATTACCATTGTGAAGTACTTCTGTTCAACTAATTCTTATTACTCTACCGGAATTAAGTAGTGCAAACTAAACTTTACAATACAGAATGAGATTGCACCAAAAGTATTACAAAGAAATATGAACTGAAATAAAATTTATTTGTGTGACAATAAGATCAATTTACACTGACAGTAAACAGACATCTGTCACTGTATACTTTATTTATGCTACTTTGGCCTGTGACCTACAACTTAGTTTAGATGACATGTTAGTTTACTTTCCAATTTCTTAAAATCCTTAGGCTGTTCACGCATTTCGAGCAACTGTTCACACAATTCATCATTAAAATTATTCAAATTTGTATTTCATCTTTATTACCAAATTGCTATGCAAATTTTTAATAAACTCTTTCGTACATACTTAGCATTGTAAATATATTCTTTCAAAGTTCTTACTGTTTCAATAATAATAATAATAATAATAATAATAATAATAATAAAATCAGGTTTCATTTAGGTCTTAGTAAATAATAAGAAACCAAGGCTAAACAACATAATAATTAAAATAAGCACGTAAATCACACAAGATTGGCAGCTGCAAGTTTTGCAACACAAAATTAGCAAAATTTCACCATTTCACCCTTTTTTTTTTTTTCAAGTTTATTTCACTTCTCTACCACAACAATGACATGGTGCAACATTTTCTCCACCATCTAAAAGGTCATTTCTTCGTAAAAATGCAACTGCCTTCATCTTGTTGCAGATCACATTGTAAAAATTTTTAGGAAACATTTTAAGTGTTTTTAGAAATTAAGTTAACTAAACATCCTAAAGTAATTGCCCTTTGTGCAGACCTAACGCGTTACTTCAATGCCTAACAGAGTCAAATCATTAAAAACTGCTTTGTGCAGTTTTTAATAGCATCAAATGACATTTTGTTTCTAGAAATTAACCTTTCAAAAATATGGTGTCTATACTTTTCAGATGTCTGTCGATATTGATATTTAACTTAGTCAATATGAGATTTATTACATACTGGCTTAAAAAGCTGCATTCCATGTGGACTTTTAAGCTAGCTCCTGTGCGGGGCTAATCGGGCCTGTGTCCCAAAACTAAAGAGAGTAATTATAATAAAGCATTTATTGGTACCCTACTAATATGGTATTACTTTAAATTCAGTTTAAATGAAAAACTTGTGAGTTCACAAATTTTTGGAGTTCTTTGAAAATTTAAATACATATATATATGTATTTATATATAGTAGTTTTGTGTCTGTGTTTGTACCTCACCACCGCTTGATAACTGGTGTTGGTGTGTTTACATTCACGTAACCTAGCGGTTCGGTAAAAGGGAATAATAAAAAAAAGTACCAGGCACAAAAAAGAAAGAACTGATGATGATTTGTTCGATTTAAATTCTTCAAGGCAGTGCCCCAGCGTGGCCACAGTCTGACTACTGTCGAACCCCCCTCCCCACTAAATTCCACATTAAAACTTAAAGCTAAGGGAGGTAACTCTTGTACTACAGATTTGAAACCTCTCATGGTCGCTTTACTTGCTAGAAATAGCAGCCCAAATGGCTTTAAGTCAGATCCCAATGCTGGGTGTTCAAGAATCAAATGAAGGGCAGATCTTCAATCCCGGGATCAACCTGAGTGCAAAAATGTACAATATGTCCAGACTGAGATAGAGGGGTTCCAAACTGACGGACAGAATTTTGCTTTTATTAATATAGAAGATACGACACGTATATGATATATGAATAATATAAAGCCACATTAAAATACAAATCCTAAACAATAGTCATGTTTCTTCCATCATATAAGTTTTTACAGAAGTAAGGCAAAGAAAAGAAAGAGAAGAAAAAGGCATCAATGCAGGTCCAAATACTTCAATTGGTCGCACACCACAAAGATCAACGGAACCCACAGAAGCAAGCCAGCACGCTCGCAGCATTACCACAGGCGATGGCAAAGCTAAGGCATTGCAAAAGCCAAGCACCCTCCCCAACATCACCCGACACCTCGGTGAGCCAAGTTGCCAAGGATGACAAGAACTTCACGGTTAGTGGCCTACCCACTTCAAACGTCTCAGACGCCACAGGTTGGAAGAGATAATTCAGTGTCAGGTCCCAATACTTCAGGGTTTTGTTCTGTTTGGCTACAGAAGCAGTGACCCTCCCATTTACTACAGCATCCAGAATGTGGGAGGGAGCAAAAGAGTCACAGAATGTGGCAACCCAGATGAGGCACCGACCTCTAACCCAGGGACAGAGGGCAAGACCATCTGATCTGTTTCCATCATTATGTATATATAAATATTTAACTTACCTCTTTTGCAAATTTATAGAAAAGCTACGAGACAATGTGATGTTAAGAGCTACAGCTGCACTATCCTGTTTTGTTGAATGCTTATATTTATCTTATGTTTCTATTCTATACAACTATTGATTATTGCCAGAGTTTGACAGCATGAAATTTGTTTCTTAAGTGACGACATACTATTTTATTTCCAAAAATATTTTTGAACAAGAGAATGTCCTCTTGTCTGTTGCTAGTACTTTATCTCACAAACTAGGGAACAAAAATGAGAACAGAAATAGAGTGAGCTCCAGCAAGATTTAAACTTTAAAACAATTAGAAAGTCAATAAGACGCAATAAAACATCTAGTCCAACTTTTTCATTGTGGCCCACATAAATAACATTCAACAAAAAGAGCAATTACAAATAGCAGTCAACCCCCCCACAAATCATATTCTACTGACTTGAAAAATGAGATGCACAATGGACGATGTGGTCTTACATGCATTTTAAGGAACTTAACGGGATAATCACAGCTGGAACATCTTTAATCAAAGGTCTATTTGACGAGAGTTGACATGGGGTTAAATAACACCCTAAAAGTAAGTGGATCGTTAAATCATATCTAATTTAGTTGGCAACGAGGGAACTTCTACGGGGTTATTAAACCTGTTAGAAATTGCAGCTAAATGGTCCTCATAATTACACGGTACTACTCAAGCAGAGCGGACCCGAACGCGCTAGCTAGTCGTGAGTGGTCGATCCTACGAAAAGTGCGCGCGGGCGCACGAATACATGTGTGCGCGCGCGCGTATGCAAATTAGTAAATAATTTCTTTTAAACAAAGTAAATAATTTTTTTAAAATTACTTTTTTCTTTTCTAAACAACGTAGATAGGTAGAAGGAATAAAAATAACACACTATCTGTTTTTGTTAACTTCATACATTTTTTTTCTTTTAATTAAATTTTGTGAACAAAATAATTTTTATTTTCTAAACAACGTAAATAAATTTTAAAAAAGGTGCACATTGGGATTAGACACTGAGGGAAACTTGATATGCTAGAAATAACAGCTAAACGCAAAAAGAAAAAAAAAACTGTAACCTTTACCGTTCTCCCACGAATTCCCACACTTCATATCGTAATAATCACGGTACATTGGCTCATCAATATGTGACCATTTCATGTTACCACATGATCCACTTTTATATTTCAGTCTACGTTTTATCCGTGACCAGAATGGGCCACATATCCGTGAAAATCGTAGTTCCTGGCTCCACATTTTCAATGATTGCAGCTTCTAACGTTTCAGCCTTTCTATCAGTTATAATGTTGCAGGTAGCCCTTTTTCTGAGTGACATCGTAAAAGCCTATCACACAAAACTTTTCAACCATTCTGCCAACCTCATATTTCCTCTTGAAAAGCAGGCTTTCATCCACTTGTACAACGTGGTTCAGTCCACCTATTTTTTTCTTATCTTTCAGTAACATGGCTGAACATATTTCTCGGCAGTATTCGTACCATTGAATGGCCGTGTCGTTGCTAATATTGTTTCAACTCATGGAACAAGTTACTGGCAATTCAGATATAAAGTCTGCTATTATTTGAAATAGTGTAAACACTGTCAAGTGGCATTTCTCTAAAAAAGTATTTTTCCTTATAGAGATTGTTTTACTGCATGAATTACATCGCCAAATAACTCCGTCAATAGCACGTTGAAAAGATTGAATTTTCATTTGACGACAAGTACATTCTTTTTTTTGTTTTTTGTTTTTTGTGAAATTAATTTGTTTCCATAATTCAACACGGTGAAGACATTTTGGTAATATTGGCGAGAAGAGGTCAATGAAGAGGAAGAGCCGTTTACAGAGAGAGGTTGAAGAAAGAGGAATTGACCTCCCTCTACCAATTTGAAATGGAAAGACGGGCTTGGTTTTACCAGTTCCTCTTAATTTGACCTCTCTCTGTAAAGGGCTCGTCTTCTTTCTTGACCTCTTCCCGCCAATATTGTTCACAATTGAACTTAAGTTTTGAGTGTGCCGCGCAAATTTTTCGAAGCCCATATTCCGAAAATGTCTTCACCTCGTGTTGAATTATGGAAAAGGTTAAAGGGGGGATATCTTTCTGGATTTTTTGAAAGAAAACAAATTAATTGCACAAAAAAAAAAAAAAATCTACTTGTCGTCGTCAAATGAAAATTTTTGGTAAAAAGCGTGAAACTCGCAGTTCAACTTTCTGAGTAAATGCAAGATTTGGATTGTCCGCGTTTAGCTGTTATATTAGCAACGACACGGCCATTCAATGGTACGAATACTGCCGAGAAATATGTTCAGCCATGTTACTGAAAGATAAGAAAAAAATAGGTGGACTGAACCACGTTGTACAAGTGGATGAAAGCCTGCTTTTCAAGAGGAAATATGAGGTTGGCAGAATGGTTGAAAAGTTTTGTGTGATAGGCTTTTACGATGTCACTCAGAAAAAGGGCTACCTGCAACATTATAACTGATAGAAAGGCTGAAACGTTAGAAGCTGCAATCATTGAAAATGTGGAGCCAGGAACTACGATTTTCACGGATATGTGGCCCATTCTGGTCACGGATAAAACGTAGACTGAAATATAAAAGTGGATCATGTGGTAATATGAAATGGTCACATATTGATGAGCCAATGTACCGTGATTATTACGATATGAAGTGTGGGAATTCGTGGGAGAACGGTAAAGGTTACAGTTTTTTTTTCTTTTTGCGTTTAGCTGTTATTTCTAGCATATCAAGTTTCCCTCAGTGTCTAATCCCAATGTGCACCTTTTTTAAAATTTATTTACGTTGTTTAGAAAATAAAAATTATTTTGTTCACAAAATTTAATTAAAAGAAAAAAAATGTATGAAGTTAACAAAAACAGATAGTGTGTTATTTTTATTCCTTCTACCTATCTACGTTGTTTAGAAAAGAAAAAAGTAATTTTAAAAAAATTATTTACTTTGTTTAAAAGAAATTATTTACTAATTTGCATACGCGCGCGCGCACACATGTATTCATGCGCCCGCGCGCACTTTTCGTAGGATCGACCACTCACGACTAGCTAGCGCGTTCGGGTCCGCTCTGCTTGAGTAGTACCTAATTACACTCTATAGTTTTAAAAACAGCAGGACGCATAAGATAATGTGATCCTAGATACACTATCATTAAAAAAAGAACGTAAATTTAAAAAAAAATAACAAGACGAAAGACATTTAAGGAATGTTTTGATGGTAGGTATACCTGATGGTCTGGGGGTTAAAGAAAATAAACGTCATTCAACAAGCTAGAAATATGAGTCAAATGTTCATCAGACTGCACCCTACCGTCTTGGAAGGGGTACACAATTTGAGTAGTGTTAATCTTGTCCAAAGTAGGGACGGGACGCATACGTCAGGAATGCCTTTGTTAGGGAGTCCGTCCGGTCATAAAATAACATGGACCAAACAGCACTAACCTAAGAATAATAGAGATGATGACAATTAGTCAATAACTTGCCTTATACAAAACAAAAATGTTCGTACAATACCTCAAAAACAGCTACGTTTGTATAAATCATACAACAATTTACAAATCATATATAAATCGCTTGAAAAAAAAATTAAAAGAAATTAATACGAATGCCTCAGCTACTGTCAAAGCCTGTAAATCTATCGTGAATTTCTCGCATGTTTTATTTAATATATCCTTTGTACAATAGGCATAGGAGCCTGGAATTTTGGGGAAGTGGGTTAACCGATTATATCAACACCAGGTAGTTATTTCATCGACTCCGAAAGGATGAAAGGAAAAGCTGATCTCGGCAGAATATGAAATCAGAAATCGGATGGACAGGCGAATCGAAAGTAGAGGCAATACTAGCTGCATGTTTGAATGAATCTATCTATATGGAACAAGGAGGAATAGGGGTTTGTAGGTTAGCCAAGGGAGATCAATCTAATTTACAAATTAGATAACGCAAACAGGAAAATAGAACTCGTATACATACATATTAATAACCGGGAACAGTGTGGCTCAAGGACAGAGTTTCGTGCACTGAAATTTATCAAACTATCTAATTTGTAAATTACATATAACTGTGTAGACTTCAAGTTACCTCCCGGTAATCTGGAATTATTACACAAGTGAGTTGGTTTTAAGTTTCGTGATTTTGTCTTCTCATTGAACCGCCTGACTTTAAAAAAAAAATTTATAAGGGACTGTCATAAACTAGTTCAAAGAAGGCTTTTATTCAAACTTTATTCTGCTCGCCGTCTAATCCGTTAAACACGAATATCCAATGATTACGACGTGTTGTTTTATATTAGGCAAAGACAGTATCCATATATAAACATCATTCGACGCTATGCCACATTTTCGTACTATTATTTACGATTGTAGAGAGGAATTAACGATAGGATAATTCAGAACAGGGACCATTCTAAACATTTTAATAACATTTGTTTCTAATACATACACAAGGCCTGGTTTTGGGGGTTGGAGGCCAGCCGAGTACATCCCCCCTCACCCACTAATTGAGTGGTACTTTATTTTATCAATCTTGGAAGGAAGAATGATCAAGTTGACCTCGACAGTATTTGAACTCAATGTCAAGAGCTAGAACAAATACTGCAAAGCATATTTGCCTTATTGAGTAGAAAAGTGAGTGATGTAGGTGTCGAATATACGTTGTTTATAACCTAATATTTCGGTGTAACTATTTTCGTCAAATGAGATGCAACTTTTGAGAATATTTGTGATGTAAATGCTGATTTCTAATACAAAGCCACGGAACAGATTATAGGGACCGGGTATAATCGATTAAATAGACTCACCACTACTTTAGGCTTCAAGTGTATGATACAAACATTCAATGTTATAACCGGCTGATAGACTTTATGCGAGTAAAAAGCCTACAAAATAAAACTTATATTTTGAAATACCAATACACGCTCTGCCAACATCAGATCAGGTTGTAAAATTACACCATATATACACAGCGTGAAGAATAAGTGAAGAAATTAACAATGGGATGTGACTTCTACTGAATTCAGTAAAGCTTTCTTTTTCTAATATATATTTTGATGTCTAAAATACAGCTGTTTAAGCCGATTTTTTATTTTGGCGCTTCTTTAGAAGTGCACCTCTCCAAGAAAATGGCGATTACTTGTTAAAAAATTACGAAAATGGGAAATATATCCAAAATAAATGAAGCATGCCAAAAATTAGGAAGATTCATCTAATTTTAAATATTTTACAACAAAAAAATATTATACGGAAAACGGGCACTCGCGAATATAAACAAACGTGTCAGACGATAATTTATTTTTATCAGTCAGATATTATTAATGATACAAGCGGCCCGACAATATCGTCTGCGAATTGTAAGAAGACCATTTCACAACCTTTTTCTTAAAAATAGTCAGTTAATAACTGATATATACTATTATGTCAAATTTTGTGACTGAACGGGAAATATCACATCATAAAATGGGCAAAGCAAAAGCGAGTCCACACCACCTAACCCTAACCAGTGAGCGCATTAAAAAAATCTGATTAAAAACTATCAAGAATTTGGAAACTTTATTGTCGGGCCCCTCCTATCATAATTCTGAAATAATACTATTTACATTGTGATTCAACTTTTTTTTTTTTTTTTCAGGCTTAACTGTAAACTAATAATTGGGGGATATTTTTCTGAAAGTATGTTAATAGCTGTTCTTTAAACAATTTATCTTTTTTTACAGAAACCCACATTCGGCTACGGAGATTCTGAATCTTTTCTTTTTCTTTTTGGAAAATTAAAATAAAATAAAAATTGCCTACTTAAATACAGAGGTCCGGATGCATCTACGTAACGATAGGTTTTTACTGTGAATATTCGTTATGGTTAGTTTTAGGTTTAGGGTTACGTAGATGTGTCGGAACTTTTTATTTAATGACAAATAGAGACAATACAGGTAAAAAAATCTTTTAGCGTGAAAGCATCTGTATATTATTATTTAATACAGGCAATATAGATAAAGAAATACTGAGAAAGTGGGCAAAATTACGGTATGAGTACCGTTACTGTCAAACTGGAGCACGTGCTTTTGTTTACATTTGAAGAAGAAGATCGTCGGTTTCCTTAAAATATCTTTATATATGTGAGGTGGGGGGAAGGGTTTTCTTTTCAAGTCGGCGAAAAACCGAGACAGAGAGAACGTGATTGGAACGGGGAAGTTCTTTTGAAGTTGGCGTTCCGTCTGTGTGTGTGTGTGTGCTACAATTTTGTTCCTGCTGCTAACTTTTTCTTTCTCTCGGTTTATGTTTGGTAAATTTTCAGATTAACACCTGCACTATTTTCACTAGGATGTTAGGGTTAGGGTTTTAGGGTTAGGTTTTAGGGTTAAGGAATTCCGTCCGTAACCCTAAAACTAACCCTAAAACCCTAACCCTGACTCTAAAACCATAACCCTAACACCCTAGTGAAGATCGTGCAGGTGTTAATCTGAAAATTTACCTAATTTTTTTTATGTTAGTTGGCAATTTTATGATCAGATTCATAGATACGTTTTATTAATTTTTTTTCGTTTATATTATTTGTTTCGAAATGTATTATATAAATACAGGCCTGTAATTCAATTCTTCCTAAAGCCATAAATGAAACTCTGGGCATTTACCATGAAAGAGTTGGCCACACCATCCACAACATTCTGGACATGAGAAAGCTTTCCACAAAATGAGTGCCGAAATGCCTGAATGTGATTTTGAACCAGTTTGCAGCAGGAGAGGCTATTTTTATGGTTCATTTAGTCACCATGGATGAAACTTAGCTTGATCATTATGATCCCTAGACCAAGCAGCAATCAATGGAGTGGTGCCACAATAGTTTACCACGTCGCAAGTTTTGAACCCAGAAGTCAACTAGAAAAATTCTGGTTTCAGTGTTCTGATACAAAGACGGAGTTCTCCTCATAAAATACTGGCCAAAGGGTTGTACCTATAACACAGAATACTACATGTCTCTGTTGGATGAACAACAGGATGTTTTGAAGCAGAAACGCCATGGAAAGCTGAGCTGTGGTGCCTTGTTTTTGCAGGACAATGTACCAGCACACACAGTACATGAAACTCTACAGAAAATTGGCTTCAAATTGGTAGACCACCTACCTTACTCTCCTGATGTGGCCCCCTCTGACATCTCAAGGGAACGAAATTTGACTCTGATTTGAAGGTCATTGCTGCTACAGAGACCTGGTTGGAGGCCCAACCTTCCGAGTTCTTTTACAGGACTTGGGAAAACTGAAGGACTGCTGCAATGAGTGCATAAATCTGAGAGGGGAATACATTGAATAAAATCATAATTAACTGATTCTCTTGTATCTCATTTTACCCAAAGCCAGGAACTTTTCAGCACCCACTTGTGTGTGTGTATTTATATATACAACATGCATATTATTATTATTATTATTATTCGGTGGCACGTGTAAGGACATTCGAGCGAGATCGTTGCCAGTGCCGCTGGACTGGCTCCCGTGCAGGTGGTACGTAAAAGACACCATTTTGAGCGTGGCCGTTGCCAGTACCGCCTGACTGGCCTTCGTGCAGGTGGCATGTAAAAGCACCCACTACACTCTCAGAGTGGTTGGTGTTAGGAAGGGCATCTAGCTGTAGAAACTCTGCTAAATCAGATTGGAACCTGGTGTAGCCATCTGGTTCACCAGTTCTCAGTCAAATCGTCCAACCCATGCTCACATGGAAAGCAGGCGTTAAACGATGATGATGATTATTATTATTATTAAGGTCGTGAGCATGCTGAATTGCTTGCACATCAAGCAAAATGCTTAGTAGCATTTCATTTATCTTTACATCTTGATTTCAAATTCCATCAAGGAATTAGGGTCAATGAAATAGGTTCCCGTATAGGACTGTGGGTTAATATAATTGAGTACCCACTTTCCACACAGTTTCAGGCCTTGTGCCTGTAATAGAAACGATTTTTTTTATTTATTTGTTGTTGATTCATTCTTTCTGTTTTATTTTGAAGATCTATTACTATGTTGAAGTCAGTGTTCTTCCATGGAAAGACAGCAAGAATACATCACTTATGGAATTATGGAGCAATAAAACCAGTAATATACAATGGTATCTAGTAACAACAATATTTTTTACTTATTTACTTATATCTTTGGCGATATATTGTGTTTGAGAAAACCTGTCAAGCCAAGGGAGATTGTAGTCATGGCTGATGCCAGTGTTACATAACTGGCACCCATGTCGATGGCTCGTAAAATGCACCCATTACATTCTTGGAGTGGTTAGTATTAGGAAGGGCATCCAGCTGTAGAAACCATGCCAAATCAGACTGGAACCTGTTGTAGCTCTCCAGCTTACCAGTTTTTAGTCAAACCGTCCAACCCATGGCAGCATATATATATATATGAGGCAGGTACTGAAAAGTATCTGGCATTAAGGGTATCATGAAAGGCCTGGTTGGAGGCCCAACCTTCTAAGTTCTTTCACAGGGCTTAGAAAAACTGAAGGACTGCTGCAATAAGTGTATGAATCTGAGAGGAGAATACTTTAAATAAAATCATAATTAACTGATCCTCTTCGGTTTTCTGTTACCCAAAGCCAGAAATTTTTCAGCACCCCCTTAATATATATATGTAACCAGCTTTATGAGCCTATGACTTCAGACCAATCTTTGATCATCATCATCCTTTAACGTCCTTTTCATATACTGGTATGGGTTGAATGGTTCAACCATATCTGGCAAACTGGAGAGCTGCACCAGGTTCCAGTATCATTTGGCTTGGTTTCTACAGCTGGATGCCCTTCCTTATGCTAACCATTTTACAGCAGTGGTGCTTTTTATGTGGCATTGATACAAGACTCTTGCAGGCCAAAGCTCTTCATCAGGGGGAGCGACGTTAACACTTCTGCTGTGGAGGACATTTCTTCTTGTATAAGTGGAAGCATTGCCATGTAGTTAAGAAATTCACTTTACAATTATGTGATTCCAGATTTGATCCTTCTGCAAGGTGCTCTGGGTAAATGTTTTCTGTAATAGTGTTGGGTTTAACCATGCCTCATAAATAAAACTGAGTGAACGACTATCAGATGTACTGTACCTATTCTTGGGTGGTAGAATCTATCACCTAGTTTAACATGATCACCTGGACTCTAGGTGTCATTAGTGTTGTCCACTTTGTTGCAAGCATTTGAACTAAGTCTGTGATTCTAAAACTCAGTGCTAGTATAGTATCTGGTCTACCAGGGTGTCAAACATGGTTATCTATCTTATCTTTCAGATAGTTCAGAAATTAAAAAACTTTAGATATTTCAGAGATCATTTTTTTTTTTCAGAATCATAGTTTTAGCATCTAACTATGATCACTCAATGGCCTGAGTGTGTACTCCGGACACTGGATCCACATAATGTCGTTGATGGTTCACTGTCAGATGGTGATAACCTATGGCATTTAAATTATTATAAGCGGGCCACTCATCTGAATGAATTAGTGAACCTTTTTCACATTCTCTCTCAATAATTGGGATCAGACTATTCCCGTCATACCATTCCACACAAAAGCATCGTCAGTCTGAGCTTTGTTTGAGACCGAAAACCTATGGCCGATCAAGTCTACATCCATGGTTCCTTTCGTTTTGTTGTTCTGCATTACTGTCTTCGAAGAGAGGAGCATTGTCACCATTCAGCAATCTTTCTCACTTGTATTTTTGTCGACCAGTAAATCTTGCTTCGTCGATCTGAATGGGATTATCGTTTGTTCCAACTATTTTCCCTTGTCGTTCATGATAAACTATGGCTCCACATACCTCGCGGCACATATTGAACCAATCAGTTATTGTATTTTTAGATTTTCCTGTTAGAGTCACTGCTGTAGTCAATGGTATATCCATGACAAAGAAAAATATTAGTTCTAAAATCTCACTCAGGCTAAGCTTGCAGTTTAATTTATTGTTCATATCCGTATAAGGGAAAAATTGGTTTTCTTTATTAACTGAACATTTAAGGTAGATAACACTGGCTATACTGTTTGACAACGTGGTAGACCGCATACTATACTAGCACTTAAGACTCAATATTTTGAAATGCTGTTGCCTACTGTAACAGTCCAGAGCTCATAGTGTCTTCTGAAGGCTTTTTCCATCCAGTCGCAAAGAAAGATTACAAAAATTAATAAAAGGCAATATCCTTTCTTTTCTGACTAATCTGTAAAAAAATATATGCATTTTTTTGAGATTTATTTCATTTTGTTTTGTAGGCTACCATCATTCTGCTGACTCTTTTTCTCTTCCTGAAAATGTTAGGCTCAAGTTCTCAAAATTATCTGGAGGGTCTGTTGATCTGACAAAAGATGAACAATCAGGGATTGCCCAAATTACTTTGAATCAACCTCAGTATAAAAATGCTTTCTCAGGTGAGTAGACACACTATTACTTTAATAATATTTTTTCTCAATATAAATGAAGTATTTTGTTGTGGCAGTTGATAGAGCCTTGAACAATTGATATATCTGAAGAAGGTTGAATAGGAATTAAATTAAAACCTGGAGACCATTAATGAATCTTAATGGTTTCAAATTTTGGCACAAGACCAGCAACTTCGGGGAAGGAGGTAAGTCAATTACATTCACCCCAGTGTGCAACTGGTACTTATTTTATCGACCCCCCACCTCCACCAAAAAAAAAAGAACGAAAGGCAAAGTTGACCTCAGTGGAATTTGAACTCTGAACATAAAGACAGATGAAATGCCTCTAAGTATTTTACCTGGCATGTTAATGATTCTACCAGCATGTTGCCGTTTACTGATTCTTATTGTCAAGAATTTGGAACAAAATAAAACCAAAGACTTATTACATGGTAATGGTGATGAATGGGTCTCTGTTGTTTAACAATGAGAATTCAATTTTCAATCAACTGAATTAATGTGCAAGTGACTAAGTGCATGTCCACAGACATGTAAACCCTTAACATAACTCTCACATAGAATCAACATGATACAGTGTGTGACAGGGCTGATCCTTTTGAATTATAGACGCACTCCACCTGATGAGATTCTATGCTGTTTCTTGCAACCCAGTTTCACACACATAGTATGGGCAAGCATGAGGCTGTACAAAATGACATTCAGCCACAATGTAGAATTGAATCTAAAGCATCATAGATGTGAACTGAACTTATTAACCATTTGACCATAATGTACCTATTATATTGCTATACAATAAAGCTAGTAATCATCCTTTCTACTGTAGACACAAAGTTTGTGGGAAGGAACTAGTCAATTACATTGACCCCAGTGTTTGACTAGTACTTAATTTATCAACCCCAAAAGGATGAAAGGAAAAGTCGACCTTGGTGGAATTTGAACTCTCACAAAATCATGTCTCTAATAATGCACCACCACCACCACCAATAATAATAATAATAAGCTTTTCTACTACAATCACAAGGCCTGAAATTTGGGAGAGGGGACTAGCTGATTACATCAACCCAGTGTTATCATTGGTACTTAATTTATTGATCCCGAAAGGATGAAAGGTAAAGTCGACCTTGGTAAAATTTGAAAATAATAATGATGGATTAACCATTAAGCAATATAATCACATGCTTAGGGAGTCAAGGGAAGTAGCAGCACCTCAGGAATGGTGAATGGTTTACAGCATAAAAAAAAATCTCTTTAACCTTGCTAAAATAATGTTTGAAGTGTTTTATATGATCGGAAATATAATTTCGAAATGTTCATGGTGTCATATTGAGAAACTGGTCAAAGACTTTGCAATTATAAAAAGTAGGAGTAAACTTTTCAAATATAAATAAAGTGGAGGGATACAAAATAAGCATTTTTTTTTCTATCTTACTGTTAGTATTGATTCATTTAAAAATATAAAAATTGATTTTATGATTTCTCATTGTTTATTCTTTGAATTACATATATATAGGGTCACCAAAATCTTTTAAGGGCTTAAGGGCTCAATGAGTCTTAACCTGGCCCTGACTGGAGGCCCCCATTGTAGGGCTGGCCTAGGGTACTGGCTCTGCATGTGTCTAAGATAAAACCAATATATGCTTGCAGTTTTTTTTTCTGTTATATGTATTTGTTTTCTTTTCTTTTAGGAAAGATGATGTTGGACCTGTTTGATGCCATTAATGAATTAGAAAACTGGAAATCTGGTAAAGGATTGCTGATGGCTGGAGCTGCGAATACATTCTGTTCTGGTGGTGATTTAAAGGCAGTTACAAATATGACTGATTCTGGTGAAGAAATGTCATCTTTGATGCAAAATGCCCTCACTAAACTCAGTAGACTTCCACTTATTAGTGTGGCATTAATTGAAGGAGTTGCTTTAGGAGGTGGTGCTGAGTTAACCACTGCCTGTGACTTTAGAATCATGGCACCAAAAGCAAAGATTGGATTTGTTCAAGTTCATATGGGCGTGATAACTGGCTGGGGTGGAGGGACTCGACTGGTCAAACTCATTGGACACACTTCTGCATTAGATTTATTTAGCACTGGAAAGATAATTAATTCCTCAACTGCACTGGCACTTGGTCTTGTTGACCATATTGTCAAAGATGGTGAAAATGCAATAGAAGCAGCCAAGGAATGGTTGAGTAAGAGGTGTCGTGGTCACTCTTCTGTGACAAGGTCAATTAAATCAATGGTGAGCCATGCTGGTACAGAAGACGTTCAGTCATCTTTAAATCATGAAAGAAAACTTTTTTCAAAATTATGGGGAGGTCCTTTATTTCTAGAAGCTCTAAAGAAAAATATAAAACATAAATCTTAATTCATTTGAAAATACAATTGCAGCATGGAAGGTGTTTATAAGTCATTTAAAAATCACACAAAAACCGTTAGATTCACATACATATGTATGTGCATGCATGCATGCATACATACATACATACACACACACACACACTATGAACTAATTGTTATTTTATCAGTGAACAGGTCCCGGTTTCAGAGCGACGAAAATATTTTGACAAATTAAATTTATATGTTGAAGTGAATCTAATGGTTTTCATGTGTTTTTAAATGACTTATAAACATCTTCCATGCTGCAATTGTTTTTGTTTTAATACATGATCTTAGATCAGGTCACTTGCTATGCAAGTACGTCTCCGTAATATTTAAAAATAAGATTCTCTTTATTTCTTTTATTTTTATTCAGTTAATAGTTTCCAAATAGAAATTTTGTGAGATTAACTATTACATGTAAAACGAATGCTGTTAAAATAATTGGTTGTGAAATGTTTGTACTGAACATTCTAAGATTGTAAACATTGAAAATTGCCTTATTAAATGAATACATGATAGCTAACCTTAAGCACACTGCATTTTCTCTAGAATTGTTTCCCCTACCCTGTTACTACAGGGTAGAAAATTCATACTGTGACATGATGCACTTACGATGTGCTGAGGGTTAAAGAGAGTTTATTATACCTGTAAATAATGTAGAATATTTGAAATGGGTTGAAATGGAATGAAATTATTTGTGGAATATATTCTGAATAAATACAATTTGTATTTATGTATATAAAATTTCACGCATGCACACACACACACACACACATACATTCTCACTCTCTCTCTCTCTCTCTCTCTCACATATACACACTTTAAACTGTAAGTGGATCTCTGTGTGTATGTGTATATTGGGTTGTCAAATACATTCATTTGTTTTTTCCATTTTATTTTAATCATTATTTTTCTTCAGTGATTTTAACAAATCAGTCAATAATATACGTTTTCCAATGTTCATGAATTCTTCAAAACATTCCACTTGTTGCTTGATGGTAGAACTTACCAGATCATGAACTGAAGAATTCATTGAATCATGTTCTGTTTTTGTCCTGTGTCATTGTTGAATAAAATGTCTCACAGACTTTTGGAGAGTAACCGTAAAAAAATCGTAATCTGAAGGCACTTTATCAGAATACATTTCCTGCAGTATGTATGTATGTATATATATATATATATATATATATATATGAGGGGCACTGAAAAGTTCCTGCCTTTGGGTAAAAGAAAATACAGGAGGATCAGTTAATTATGACATCATTCAACATATTCCCCTCTAAGACTCACATACTCATTGCAGGGTTCCTTCAGTTTTCTAACCTCTGTAAAAGAACTCAGAAGGTTGGGCCTTCAACCAGGCCATTTGTGATACCCTTAAAGCCAGGAACTTTTCAGCAGCCTCTTGTGTATATGTGTGTGTGTGTGTATAAAATTAATATAAACACCAGTCTGCAATGTTTCACAAAAAAGGAGAATTATAATTGTCACTAAATGTGACTAGGGTGTCAAAAAACATTGCTAGAAATAAGGTCTAATGTGCTCTAATGCTGTAGTTAATGCACATGGATGAAAACATATACGCTAATTGTCAAAAAAATGCCAACCAAGAATTGTTAATATGTAGAATATATGTAGTTTTTTTTAATTGAAACTGAAGATTGCAATAGCATGAAACTCAGGTTGTAGCACAAACTTCTATTTCATTTTCAGTTAAAAAGAAAAGCATCCTTTACAACATGTATTGAGCACTCTTTTCTAATTAGTCTGATATAAAGTAATGTACACACACACGGCGAGCTTCTATATTGTTTCCATCTATCAAATTCACTCACAAGGCATTGGTTGGCCAAAAGCTGTATTAGAAACCCAAGATGCCATGCAGTAGGACTGAACCAGAAATCATGTGATTGTAAAGCAAACTTCTTAATCACACAGCCATGTCTACAACTACACCACACAATTATAAAGGAATTTAAAATTCCAGGTTTCTTTTAAAGAAGTGTTGTTTGAGTTTTCTAAATTTCATCTACTTTGTTGTTGGCCAGCCGAAGTTTGCATAGAAGATATTTGTCCAAGGTGTCTACATTTATATTTAGTGGCTAAACTACACATAGTTATCTAACTTATCAAAGTAATCTATACAATCAATGTGAGTTCCAAGTGGCTGCTTGACCTAAAAATTAAACTCAGCAAATATCTCTCGTATCTCATCCTGTTATCTTTAAAAAGAAGACGACACATTAAATAATATGGGACACATCTGATTTCTTCTCACACCTCAGGATAGCTATGAAAATATGCATATATAAAACTGGATGTTCCTGCTCCATTATTAGAAACATGTCAATATTATTTTTCTTAATAAGGAGGTGAGCTGGCAGATAGATCATTTCTGCACCAGGCAAAGTGCTTAGTAGCACCCATCTTTATGTTCGAAGTTCAAATTCCACTGAGGTTGACTTTGCCTTTCATCCTTTCAGGGTTGATTAAATAAGCATGGACAGTCTGTCACAAACTAAAGAAAGTCTGGAACTCCAAATTGCCCAGGCAAGCTGTTCATTGCACCTGTTGAATCAGTGCTATTATATCATAATGAAACATGGACACTGGTAAAGAAATGATCAAACAAGCTAAATGGATGCTGCACAAGGACGTTACAAATGGTTCTAAATGTGATATGACAGCAACATATGAAAAATAAATACCACTATGAAGACCGGCTGAAAGAGAGAAGATTGGGCAAAGATGGCTGCGACTATCTGGTCGTTGTGTGTGCCACCCTGAACTGGAAGCATCTAAATTAATCTTGTGGAACCCACTTCATGGTGATGTAAGCAGAGGAAAATATCATCACACTTACATCAGCCAGTGCTTGATAGCCATCTGAGGCCAAATCAAAGTGGATTTAGACCAGGGAGATCCACAACATTTCAAATCTTAGTCCTGAGGCATATCATAAGAGTTAAATCAAAACAGCTACCTGCCATTATAACCTTTGTGGACTTCAGCAAAGCATTTTGACAGCATCCATTGTTACAAAATGTTGAAGATCCTTTGAGCATAAGGCATTCCAAAAGAATGAGTTCTTGCCATTGCAAAGACCTATGAGAAGACCAGAGCTCATGTGCTGTCATCTGATGGAGAAATGAAATTCCTTCAGAATAGCTGTCCCATATATGTTGGAATTTGCCCAATTTTGTCAGGATTTTTTCTTTTTTTCATGCATGGCAAAACAATAAAGGGAAGCTTTTTAAAAACAAAAGTCTTAAAAATTCATGTCTTTTAAATGTTTATCCTTCCACCCCACTCCCACTCATCGTACTTTTGGAATAGCAACAACCACTAAAATGATATGTATTTTCTTTTTCATAATTTTCATCATTTTATCATATTCTACATTCTGAAACATTTTCTAACTCACGTTAAAGAAAAAAAAAAAATCTTACCCCTCTTCCCTCCTTCATTTTACTTTACACAATGGAGGAAAAGTCAAACACTGCAAGTGAATGTGTGAGAAAAAAAATTGAATTTTAAGAAGTGTAACTATAAAACAACATCTGCAATCGTTTATTTAAACTCTCTCAGCCAACTCATCAGATTCAATTACATGCAATAGATGGCTTTTGAGATTTAAATTTGCTAATTTTCCAAGATTTTAATTCTTGTGTATGAATTGCTTGAATGGAACAAATGGTCAACACAGAACTCTATGTTCAACAGATGGAATGACTCAACATGGCTCTTCAAAAGTAAAGACCTAATCGGCAGCATGGAGTTCTTCTGCTGCACGACAACGCCCACCTTCATATCGCCAATATGGACAAGGAAGCCATTGAAACGCATGGCTGGGAAGTGCTGCCACACCCGCCACACTCTCCTCATTTGACACCAACGGATTTCCACCTCTTTCGATCTCTTTCAAATGCTTTGTGCAGAGTTTCGTTCGGTACTGATGCAGGATTGAGAGCATGGTTGGATCAATTTTTCGATTCAAAATCAGGTGATTTCGACCAACGAGATATTGAAAATCTTGTTGAACGTTGGGAAGAAGTTGTGAACAGCAAGGATGAATACATTATTGATTAATTAGTTGTTATTTTTTATTAAACCTTTAGAAAAATTTAAATTTAAAAAAAACTGGCAGGAACTTAGTTGCCAACCCAATATAAACTCATAAAAAATCCTATAGAAAGCTACTCAGTCTTGTTGGTATTTACTTTAGATAAATATTTTATTTCTACTTTCATAGAATTTATAAAAACATAACCAGATGCTAATGTGTTGATATAGTTTACAACTATTGATACTAGTTGAGTTAATGAAAGTCAGTGGAATTTTAAACACCAAAGGGTAGAGTCAAAAGTTCATACATATATTATCTGTATGATTGTGTTATTTCCTTCAAGGTCAAAACAGTGTTTACAACTATAATATATCTATAAAAGATATTAGTTTCAAGTTTTGGCCCAAGGCCGACAGTTTTCAGAGGATGGGGGGGGGGGGGGGTAAGTCAGTTACATCAACCCCAGCGCTCAGCTGATACTTCTTTAATTGTCTCTGAAAGGATGAAAATCAAAGCCGATCTTGATGGGATTTGAACTTAGAATGTAAAAACAGATGAAATGCCGCTTAGCATTTTGCCAGACGTGTTAACAATTCTACCAGCTCACCACCACCATAATAATAACAACAACAACAATAATAATAATAATAATAATAATGATGATGATGATGACGATGACGATGATGACGACGACGATGATGATGATGCATAACAAAAACACCAGGACTTACAAGTATATATAACATACAGAAAATTGCACTACTGGGCACTGCACACATCCTACGCAAAACACTTTCAATACAGTAACCATAAGAGCATCACAGCAAACCACAGCACATACCCAAGGCGCACAGAGCTGCACTCAGTAGTGAAGTGAAAGCACGCTATAAAAATAAAACTACTGAATAATAATAATAATAATAACAACAGTAATACTAATAATAATAATAATAATCCTTTCTACTGGAAGCACAAGGCCTCAAATTTGTGGGGATGGGGACTAGTAGATTAATTTGACCCCAGTGATTCACTGGTACTTAATTTATCAACCCCAAAAGGATGAAAGGCAAAGTTGACCTCAGCGGAATTTGAACACAGAATGTAAGGACGGATGAAATTCCACGAAACATTTTGTCCAGTATGCTAACGGTTCTGCCAGCTTGCCACATTATTAATAATAATAATAATGGTAATAATAATAATAATAATAATAATTTGAAATTTTAGCATGAAGCCAGTAATTTTGGGGGAGGGGCTGAGTCGATTACATTAACACCAGTGCTTAAACTGATACTTATTTTATTGACCCCAAAAAGATGAAAGGTGAAGTTGACCTTGGTGGTATTTGAACTCAGGATGTGAAGATAGATAAAATGCTGGTAAGTATTTTCCTTGTACACTAACAATTCTACCAGCTTGCTGCCTTATGTCCATAAGAGACATGTATAGATAAAAACCACAGTTAGTTTGCTTTTTCACAATGTATCTGCATTAAGTGGATTTTTACTCAGTTGGATGGTTAATTGCAACACCAATCACAGTTTTTCTACATCAATAGCAATGGATTTTGTCTTAGTATGCAGTTGGCAGAGGCTACATGTTAACAAATCCCAATGAGATAGAAATATGCATCAAGCATTCTCACCACCACTGCTGGATCATTTTCGTCTGCTGCTTATATAGTTTTATGTTTTGAAACACCACACATCCATAAGAGATTTTATATTACAAACAAATCTGGCAGTTAATTTTGCCTTTTCACAATTCAAGTATAATATGCAAATGGCTATATATACATCCATATGTCTATGCATATGATACATATGACAGATAAAAATATTAAGGACATGAAGGTAAGGAAAGCCTCTGGTCTATCAAAAATTACTAGTGAGATCCTAAAAATATCTGGTGGTGAGGGATATAATCTAACTACTTGTATAGTTAATCAGATTGTAGAGGAAGTTATCATACTTAGCGTAGCAAAATTATAGTGGACGGTTACTAGAGTGAAAGACACACCTGAGAGAGAAGTAATTACAAAGGTATCAAATTGTTGGACCCAGTTATAAAAGTTATGAAAAAAGTTATAGCTCAATTAATTAGGAAGTGAATTAGCCTAAATGAGATGCAGTTTGGTCTTGTATTAGAAAAGAATACAACTGATGCACTCTTTCTAGTAAGACAGCTACAGAAGTAATTTGTGCAAAGTAAACCACTGCACTTGGCATTTGCCAACCTGGAGAAAACTTTTGACAGATTTCTTCATTCTCAGACCTGCTGGTTGCTGTGGAAGTAGATGAATGGCTTGTAGGAGCCTTATACCGGAGCGTTGTCAGTAAGGTGAGAATTAACATGTACAGCAATAAATTTAGCATGCAGGTTGGAGTTTACCAAGGTTTGTTTCCAGTTCTCCTGCCCATCATTGAAGACCTCCAGTCAATAACAGAGAAGTTTAAGACCAACCTCCATTGAAATTCCTCTATACTGATGGTTGGCCTCATTCTTATGGCTGAATCTGTAGTAGAATTAGAAAAGGAATTCCAGATGTGGAAGCAAAATCTTGAATCAAAGGCCTTGAAGTTAATTTATCAAAGACTAAAATAATCAGGATTCTACTTCTTTCAGATAAATGGCCCTGCTCAGAATGTAGAAAAAGTGTACCTTGTGCAAGCTATGGACACATAAGTGATCCAGTGGAATCAGAGGACGGTTAACAGAAAAGGAAAACTTTGTACATAGAAGATGTGCAGAAGCAATAAACCCTAATAATGCATAAGAAACAGATTTTATCAAATATCTAGGAGGACCGCTAGAGAGAGTAGATAGTTTTTGTTGTCAAGGTGATCTAATTAGCAGTAGAGGAGGATGTTCTGAAAGTATAGTTGCTTGAATAAAAAAAAATAAGACAGAGAAAGTTCAGATAGATAAGACTTCAGTCGATAACTGAAGATCAAACTGCTAAGTTATGAGGACATAATAAACTCTGATTGTCAAGTGGCAATGGTGGACAAACACAAACACACACACACACACATATGCAGACATGGCACAAATTAGTGAGAAGGGAGGGATCTACAGACATTGGCCCCCAAAGAGGGGATGACAAGGGATTGAGACTTCTGGCAGTTTGTTGTGCTTGAGAAGACATGTTAAATGAAATCATGGTTGCCCTGCCATATAGGCATATCCTTTGCATCCCTTTTCAGCTGAATGACCATAATCTTGTGGGCTTGTGGGTGCTGGTGCCACATGAAAAGCACCCATGCCAGTGTCACATCAGAGCACCCATGCTAGTGCTGCATAAAATCGTACAGCACACTTTATAAAGTGGTTGGAATTAGGAAGAACATCCAGCCATGAAAACCATGCCAAAACAGACACAGAGCCTGGGCAGCTCTTCAGCTGGCCATCTCCTGTCAAACTGTCCAACCCATGCCAGCATGGAAAATGGACATTAAATGATGACGATGATGATGATGATGATTATGAGGACGATGATAGGCTTCATTCAGTTTCTGCCTACCAAATCCACTCACAAAGTTTTGGTTGGCTCTGGGCTATAGAAGACACTTGTCCAAGGTACATTACAGTGGGACTGAACCCAGAACCATGTGGTTAGGATGCAAACTTTTCACCACACAGCCATAACTGCTTTATATCTGTCTATCTATCTGTCTGTCTGTCTGTCTGTCTCCTGTCTGTCTATTTATTTATCTTTGTGTATGCATGTAAATGTGTATGTGTGACGTGTGCATGTAAATGTATGTATGCGTGTGGAATCAAGCTTTTTTGCATGGCATTACCATTAAACAGAAGCACGGACAACTTCCAGCACTCACGGGGATAAGTTACAAACAAGGTCACCATGCCCTGCCATCTGTTGTTGACGGATGGTCAAGGTCACACCATTTAATGTCATCTCAAACTCCATCCTGTATTTTGTTAGGTTAATGTAATGCAGTTGCTATAATAGAAGCAGTTGCTATAATATGAAGCAGCGTAAGGAATGGCTTAGCCCCAGTAAACAAGCGACACTGTGGTTGAAACAAGATCTTCATCCACGTAAAATGATGTTGCATGTATGGTGGCTGTGTGTGTGGTAAGCAGCTTGCTTACCAACCACATGGTTCCGGATTCAGTCCCACTGCGTGGCACCTTGGGCAAGTGTCTTCTACTATAGCCTTGGGCCAACCAAAGCCTTGTGAGTGGATTTGGTAGACGGAAACTGAAAGAAGCCCATCGTATATATGTATATATACATGTGTGTGTGTTTGTCGCTCCAATATCGCTTGACAACTGATGCCGGTGTGTTTACGTCCCCATAACTTAGCGGTTTGGCAAAAGAGATCGATAGAATAAGTACTAGGCTTACAAAGAATAAGTCCTGCGATCGATTTGCTCGACTAAAGGCGGTGCTCCAGCATGGCCACAGTCAAATGACTGAAATGAGTAAAAGAGAAAGAGAGAAAGAGAGATCGAAATCTTGACAGATCACTTACTGAGCCATATTGCTTAAAATGCCGAATCAACTAATGAATCATAAAATTTGATGGTGATGTGCTGCATCCAGGAAGTAAGATGGAGAGGAGGTTCTGCGAGGTTCCTCACAGGCAAAGAACACAGGTACAAGATTTTCTGGGCAGGGAACACTGACGGGGTCGGGGGCGTAGGAATACTTCTAGCGGAGAAATAGGTGGATAAGGTAATCGAGGTCGTTAGAGTAAGTGACAGAGTACTTAAGATCAGACTAGTGCTTCATCATAGATTAGCTACTGTCATCTCAGCCTATGCACCTCAACCGGGGCTACCAGATGGTCTGAAAGACCAATTCTATGACACCCTCTTGCAAACTACCTCGTCGACGAGTGACAGGGACCTTCTCTTTGTGGCTGGAGACTTCAACAGTCATGTCGGACGTCGTGCTGGAGGCTTCCATGGCATACATGGAGGCTATGGCTTCGGTTCCCGCAACGAGGAGGGAACCAGACTGCTGGAGTTCTGTGATGCAACCGATCTTATGGTCTGCAATACCAACTTCAGGAAACCTGCCAGTCACCTAGTCACCTACCGCTCCGGCAGACACTCTAGCCAAATCGACTACATCCTCGCCAGAAATAGGGAAAGAGGGCGGCTTATAAATGCCAAAACCTACCCTGGCGAAGAATGTACCCCACAACATAGATTAGTAGTTAGCGACTTTGGGATCAAGGCAAAATGGGTGCCCAGAATTAGACAGGCTTGGAGAAGAAGGGTGTGGAAGCTTAAAGACCCTGCAAACGGACAGAGACTTAGAGACAAGTTACTTGAAGCATTTAACGAAATAGAAGGGGATATAGCATCATACAACGTGGAAGACAATTGGAGATTTCTGTGGGACAACCTGTTGAAAGCCACCGACCAGATTTGTGGGT
Organism: Octopus bimaculoides; assembly: GCF_046866305.1. NCBI lineage: Eukaryota > Metazoa > Mollusca > Cephalopoda > Octopoda > Octopodidae > Octopus > Octopus bimaculoides. Next base: position 15,269,312 of record NC_142934.1, on the reverse strand, counting down.
GGTGTAAGGTCCCCTCCCGACCCAGAGTAACGTGGTGGTGGAACAAGGAGGTAGACAGGGCTATTAGACAAAAGAAACAGGCTTGGAAGGACTGGAAGAACGGTGGTAGCAGGGAATTGTACCAATGTACCAGAAGGGAGGCTAGGCGACAGGTTTATTTAGCCAGAGGGGAAGCAGATAAGGAAAGATTTGCCAATGTTCTGCGCCGTGAGGACCAAAGACTCGAGGTATTTCGTGTTGCAAGACAGTGTAGGAGAGAGAATAGTGATGTTGTAGGAGAGAAATGTGTTCGCATGGATGATGGTACGCTTGCATTAAATGAGGATGCAAAGAAAGAGGTCTGGAGATGCCACTACGATAGATTGCTTAACAAAGAGAATGAATGGGAGAAAGAGAGCCTGCCGTATGTCGACCCAATAGAGGGACCAGCTATCCGAGTTGATAGTACCAGGGTAGATAAAGCAATTAAGAGTATGAAGACCGGGAAAGCCCCCAGCCCATCAGGAATCACTGCAGAGATGCTCAAAATATCTGGCAGTGTTGGCTATAGCCTAGTCACCCGTATTACGAACCAGGTGATACACAAAGGAGTCATACCCAATGACTGGTGTAGCAGCATCATAGTCAACTGCTACAAAGGTAAAGGTGACGCTTTAGATACAAATAATTACAGAGGCATCAAGCTGTTAGATCAGGTTATGAAAGTTACAGAGAGGGTCATAGCCCAACTAATTAGGGAGCGAATCAATTTAGATGAGATGCAGTTTGGGTTCGTGCCAGGTAAAAGCACTACTGATGCCTTATTTCTAGTGAGACAGTTGCAGGAGAAATACCTAGCTAAGGATAAACCTCTGTACCTGGCTTTCGTTGACATGGAGAAAGCCTTTGACAGGGTCCCCCGATCCCTTATCTGGTGGTCAATGAGGAAACTTGGGATAGAAGAATGGTTAGTGAGAGCTGTGCGAGCCATGTACAGAGATGCTGCCAGTAAGGTGAGGGTTGGAAATGAGTACAGCAATGAATTCCGGGTAGAGGTAGGGGTCCACCAAGGTTCCGTCCTCAGCCCCCTCTTATTTATCATAGTCCTCCAGGCAATCACAGAGGAGTTCAAGACAGGTTGCCCCTGGGAGCTCCTCTATGCTGATGACCTTGCCCTAATTGCGGAGTCACTATCAGAACTAGAGGAGAAGTTTCAGGTGTGGAAGCAAGGTCTAGAATTGAAGGGCCTTAGAGTCAACCTAGCTAAAACCAAAATCCTAATAAGTAGGAAAGTAGATAAAACACAAACCCCTTCAGGTAGATGGCCCTGCTCAGTATGTAGAAAAGGAGTAGGTAGTAACTCTATAAGATGTACCCGGTGCAAGCTATGGACACATAAGAGGTGCAGCAACATCAAAGGCAGGTTAACTAGCAAGTTAGTTTTTGTTTGTGGCAGATGTTCAGGTGCAATAAAGACTGCAAACAAACAGGAAACAACTTCTATCTCATTCCAGGGTGAAAAACTAGAGGTAGTCGATAGCTTCCGCTATCTGGGCGACCAAGTTAGTAGTGGGGGTGGGTGCGCTGAAAGTGTAGCTGCTAGAATAAGAATAGCCTGGGCAAAGTTTAGAGAGCTCTTACCCCTGCTGGCGACAAAGGGACTCTCACTCAGAGTAAAAGGCAGACTGTATGACGCATGCGTACGAACAACCATGCTACATGGCAGTGAAACATGGGCTGTAACTGCTGAGGACATACGTAAGCTCGCAAGGAATGAAGCCAGTATGCTCCGTTGGATGTGTAATGTCAATGTGAATACCCGTCAGAGTGTAAGTATCTTGAGAGAAAAGCTGAACATTAGAAGCATCAGTTGTGGCGTGCAAGAGAGACGATTGCGCTGGTATGGACATGTGGTGAGAATGGAGGAGGATAGCTGCGTGAAAAAGTGCCACACCCTAACAGTTGAGGGAACCCGTGGAAGAGGTAGGCCCAGGAAGACCTGGGCTGAGGTGGTGAGGCAAGACCTTCGTACATTGGGCCTCACCGAGGCGATGACTACTGACCGAGACCTTTGGAAATGTGCTGTGTGTGAGAAGACCGGGCAAGCCAAGTAAGATCGTTGCCAGTGCCCCTGGACTGGTTCTTGTGCGGGTGGCACATGAGATGCACCATTTTGAGCGTGGCCGTTGCCAGTACCGCCTGACTGGCTCCTGTAGGATTTTCGAGCGAGATCGTTGCCAGTGCCCCTGGACTGGCTTGTGTGGGTGGCACATAAAAGACACCATTTCGAGCGTGGCCGTTTTCGTGCGGGTGACACGTAAAAGCACCCACTACACTCTCTGAGTGGTTGGCATTAGGAAGGGCATCCAGCTGTAGAAACTCTGCCAAATCAGACTGGAGCCTGGTGTTGCCATCCGGTTTCACCAGTCCTCAGTCAAATCGTCCAACCCATGCTAGCATGGAAAGCGGACGTTAAACGATGATGATGATGATGATGATGATTTTTTGACACTGAAACATCATTAATATTTCTCTTTGGGCTGAAGGTGGCAAGCTTACAGAATCGTTTGCATTCTGGGCAAAATGCTTAGTGGTATCTAAACTACCTTTATATTCTGAGTTCAAACTCCACAAAGGTTGGTTTTCCCTTTCATCCTTTTGGGGGTCAGTAAAATAAGATGAGCACAGGTGTTTGATGTAATCGACTTAACTCTTCCCACGAAATTGCTTGCCTAGTGTTAAAATTTAAAACCAGTTTCCTTTTTGCATGTAAGTGATAGACTGGTTAAATCCAAAATGATATTCCTCGATTTTGGTTCTTTGTTCAGTTGTTAATTTTTCCATGGGTAATTTCCCCATATTAATCTAAGTTCTGAAAAGGAAAAGGAAATAAAAAGTATGAAAAAAGTCAGACATGGTTATGATATTTGTAAATACTTAGATATAACCTCCTGTTATCCAAGGCCCCAGATGAACCTATATCAAAGCAGGAAACTCAAAAGAGGGCAGCATAAAATTGTCTATTGAAAAATGTGATTACACTGGTGGTGACCTAACATGGATACAGTCCTAGATCTGAAACATATAAAAAGATAAAAAAACACATACTTTTGTACACATTTTACATTCACCTACACAAATATCCATTTTTATTTCATTGTCGTAGAACATGTAGGAAAGCTGATAACACAAAGTTTACAAACCAGAGGTCATTATATGTCAGTAATTGAATAATTAGTAGTATGATAGATAAATTTGATAGTGTTTATCATAGATTTGTTGCTTACTTGATACTGGTATAAGTAATGCTATGCTCCAACAGTTAGATATATTCTTTCCAATAACATTATTTATGGTACACCTCTTTCTTCTAGTAATCTTACAACTTTACAGTCTCTTTATCTTTTTTATCTATTGTATTCCAACAAAGGAATTTAAAGGGTGTAAACATTTGTTTTTATTTATATTGCCTCAGTTAACTTTTCTCAAAGTTGTGAATGATAAGGTAAGCTGAACAGAAGATTGCAATAAGGTAAGATTTAATTTGCTCACAGAAAAAAAATGAATGATATATATTAATTAAAATAAAAACAATATATAAATGAGTGAACAATAAGGTGTCCAGAAGATGAGAGATAAATTTGAAAACTATATTTACACATATATGTATTTTGTATTTATATTATTCTGGATGTAAGTTAGTAAAGTAGTTTCATAAATGTACACCTTAAGTCTTTTTTTATATTTGCTAAACATTTTAAGCAGTATTTTACTGTCCCTCTAATACTCATATTTTGCATGTCTGTCTTTATCTGTAAACTTCAAATATATTTATATAAAGATTATCTAAATGTCTGCCTGTCCATCTGTCCGTCCACCGTTTAACCCTCGGCAACTGGGTAACAGTCACTGATGAGGAATAATCAAATCTGAAATCATCAATGATCTAGTTCTGTCTCACTTACAGTAGGGAGCTTGTTTCCCTTGTCAGTCATTAGATAAGTGCTTCCCCATGGCTAAGAGTTGTTCTGATTCTTATCTATCTATATGTGTGCATATATATATATACATATATATAGGGTCATCCCATAAATAATGCGGTTTTTTTCAATTGCATGAACTAAACTACCAGCATCAACTTGCTATAAAAGTAGGTAGTAATTTTACCTTGTACTTATTCTTAGTGCAAGTTTTGAAGAGTGCAGTTCGATTTTAATAGTCGTTTTTTTTTTTTGAAAGCTATAATGGAAGTGACGAAGGAGCATATTTGGCATATTTTGCTTTATGAGTTCAATAAAGGCAACGATGCAACAGAAATTGTGAGGAATAGTACTGCAGTGTATGGGAATCGGACAATAAGCGTAAGCCAGTGTCAACAGTGGTTCCACAAATTCCAAGCCAGAAACTACAGCCTAGAACATAAGCCTCATCTTGGAAGATCTGTAGAGTTTGATGAGGATGTCCTGCAAACCCTGGTGGAACAAAATCCCATTGTAACTGTTGATAACAGAGAAGCTTGGATTTGGTCATTCAACCATTCATCAACACCTGCGCGCCATGGGAAAAGTCAGCAAATTGAGTCAGTGGGTTCCTCACAAACTTTCTGAGTCTAATTGTGCACAGAGAGTGAATATGCCCTCTTCTTTGCTGCCATGTCTCACGAACGAACCTTTTTTTGGACCGAATAGTGACTGGTGACAAGAAATGCGTTCCCTATAAAAATGTCAAGCACTGAAGACAGTGGGTAAGGAAAGGAGAAACACGGGCACTCTAAGCTAAAGAAAGTCTTCACCCACGTAAGGTATTATTATCTGTTTGGTGAGATATGAAAGGGTTAGACCACTTTGAACTTTTAAACCCAAACCATATTCACTGGATATTTTCCCGTCTGATTATCATTTACTCCACCGTCTTCAAAATCATTTAGATGGAGAAATATGAATTCTGTAGACAAAGAGTATTTTTCGTCACGGACAAGTGAATTTTGGAAATGGGGCCTTGCAAGTCTACCAGATAGATAGAAGAACATTGTAGAAAATGAAGGAGAATATATTTTAGATTAAAAAAGAACTTTGTTTACCTTAATTTTGAAAAATAAAAGATGTGTTAAAAAACTGCATTATTTATGGGATAACCCAATACACACACACACACACACACATATATATATTTATATATAATAATAATAATAATAATAATAATAATAATAATAGGGATAAAAATCCAAATTTACAGGTAAATACGCAATTAAATTCAATTTATTTAAAATTAAAATTAAATTAAGTTTCACGGTATAAAAAAAATACATATATAGTTTTAGGGAAAAGAACCAAGGTTCATGAACTCATCAATGAAAATCCACTGTCACATATAGATATTTACTTTGTATTATATTATACTTATTTATTGTGCTTTTACTTATTAATTTTTTATATGTGACTGGATTTTCATCGATGAGTTCATGAACCTTGGTTCTTTTACCTAAAACTATATATATATGTTACATTATAACAAATACTCAATATATGCCCCCTTATACTCCACAATATTTTATTTCATTATATTATATTTTTCCTTTTTTTCTCTTCACTCACTCATTTCAACATTTCATTTTATTTGACATCTTAACTGATCAATTCTAGATATTAAATTTCCAGTAATATAACTCAAACGACTTAACCTTTCTGATAATAGATAAATGAAAATATATTTAATAAATATATATATATTTTGACTGTGAATATATAAATAAATATATGTGTGTGTGTGTGTGTGTGTGCGTGCATGTGTGTGTGTGTGGGGGGGGGGGGGGCACTGGCCACAACTACGAATTTGGTTTTACTTGACTCAACAGGTCTTCTGTTGAATATAATATAATATATTTCCTTTCCTACACAAACAAAGATGATTTTAACTCAGCAGAGACTATATAAAAGCAAGACTCTAATGCACTGCAGTCAAATGACGGCTTAGTTGGTCAAAACTTTGAAGTCACTGTCAATGACATCCTTGTTTAAGAATAATAAACTTGTACTCCAATAAAGTATAGAGTAAACCATCAGATTAATGTCTCCCCTCACTTTTATGCCTTGAGAGGCTACCTGGACACCTAATCACTACTATTTATCTCTTTGCAGCTTCTCCTGATCAGTTCCACGCTCTCTTCTAAATGTTAGTAGCCATATAGCTCTTATATAAGAATCTGCTCTGCCATCCACCTCTCATACTTCAACCCTCTGTCTTCTAGCATAAAGCCAACCTCCTCCCACCAGGGTTCACTGTTTTGAAAGCTATATGGAGACATCACTTGTGCTGGTTGCACAAAAAAGCTCCCAGGACATGCTGTAAAATGGTTGGCATTAGGAATACCATCCAGTTACAGAACCCATGCCAAAGTAGACACTGGGACATGATACAATCATTGAACCCAGTGGATCCTGTCAAACCATCCAACCCATGCCAGTATTAAGCATGGAAGATAGATGATGACAAATATGAGAAAACTTAGAACTGATACTGTGTAAAATATCTTGTCAAGATGTCTTCTGCTTTTGTTGATCATTATATGTCTGTTTTATTTTCAGTGAAAGATGGAGGACACGCTTCGTAAATACTGTGAGCTTTATATACCTGCAGAGGTATATCCTTACATAGAACCAGGTATATATGCAATCCTGTTGGTCTCAGGTGGTGCTTTACTGGCAAGTTTTATCAAACGAGTACACATGAACCTGAAAGTTAAGGCAGCCATAAAGGATGCCCGCAATAAACGTGCAGAACAACTAAAAGCATTGAAAGAGAGGTTACAGAAATCAAGTGTAAGTATTTGAAATACAGGTTTCTGTATTTCTGTATTAATTAAGGGACACTACTCTGTATTCTGTATTTATTTCTCCTTGGCATAACCTGTCTCCATCTTTCATCATCATCATTATCATCATCGTTTAACGTCCGCTTTCCATGCTAGCATGGGTTGGACGATTTGATTGAGGACTGGTGAACCAGCTGGCTACACCAGGCTCCAATCTGATTAGGCAGAGTTTCTACAGCTGGATGCCCTTCCTAACGCCAACCACTCAGAGAGTGTAGTGGGTGCTTTTACATGTCACCCGCACGAAGGACAGTCAGGCGGTACTGGCAACGGCCACGCTCAAAATGGTGGATTTTATGTGCCACCCACACAAGAGCCAGTCCAGGGGCACTGGCAACGATCTCGCTTGAAAATCCTACGAAGGCCAGTCAGGCAGTACTGGCAACGGTCACGCTCAAAATGGTGTATTTTATGTGACACCCGCACAAGAGCCAGTCCAGGGGCACTGGCAACGATCTCGCTCAAAAATCCTTACACATGTCACGGGCACAAGTGCCAGAAAGGCGACGCTGGGCACAGATGCTATCCCGATTTCGCTTTTGCTTGCCCCAATAAGTCTTCGTAAGCTGAGTTTCGTGTCCAATGAAGGAGACAACGTTGGCAAGGGTGCCAGTCGTCGAATTTAGTTCGATTTCACTTGCCTCTTTATTAATGAATAATTGAATTAAACAGTCCTAGATGCACTTTACCTGAAATAAGCAAAATATGGGTTTGGTCTGTTTGATCATGATTGACCTGGGGTTTAAGAACAACAATGATCTTCTGTCAAATGACAACATAAAGATGAAACTTTTCAGTGTTCAGTGACTAAATGTATGATGAAATAATATCAGTTCCCTCATATTTTCACCTACTTTTCTGTTGTTTTTTTTTTTGTCCCATTTGTCTGTTTTTATAGTTTCCTTCTCTCTTTTTGTCTTCCTTATTAATTCTGGTTGGAGATGAAGATGGTGATGATGATGATGATGATGATGATAGTGACAATGACGAATATGATGATGATGATTTTCATAGAAGATTTTGTTTTTTCTCCCTCTCTTTCAGCTTACCACAGAATTGAGAAACAAAATTCTATCACTGGACATTGTCCAGCTACAGAAGCAACTTAAAGAACGATCATTAAAAGCCATTGACGTACTTCATGCTTATCAGTTCAAGGTTATTTTAATTTTTATTTATTTATTTATTAATTCTTTTTGCTGTCCATATCTAAAAATATTCTTTGATTGTTTGGTTTCCTCTTCTAATCTTTTCTATTTGTGTAATATAAAGACAAGCTCAGAATGTAAAGTCCCAAAACTTTGAATCACCTTCACATAAGAACCTTCATCCATTACAAGTTGGCATACTAAAAACTGCATCATATACCATATGCAATGACTGGTGGTAATTTACAGGAATCACATTCTAGCCAAACTGAGAAAAGTAACGAACTCGCATGGCAGTGTGTGTTAAGAGGTTATTTTGAAAACCACATGGTTTCAGGTTCAGTCCTGCTGTGTGTTACCTTGGGCATGTGTCTTCTATAACCTCAGACCAACTAAAGCCTTGTGAATGAATTTGGAGGCTACCATTAGTCTCATGTTAAGAAGAGTAGGAAAATATCCAAGTATCTTAACAATTTTTCAAGCCGATCTCATGGAGAAAGGTGTTTGCCTCCATTTTGGAAAGACACTTTTTTTCATGTTGGTCCAGTCCACCCAGCTGGCAAAAATGAATTGTAAATGCAATTCGAAGGGTCAGCCTTGTAATGTTCTGAGTTTCACTGAATCTCCCTGAGAACTACATTAAGGGTATATATACGTGTCTGTGGAGTGCTCAGCCACTTGCACATTAATTTCATGAGTATGCTGTTCTTTTGATTTAGATCAACTGGAACACTCATTGTTGTAACTGATGGAGTGGCAGTGAAATCAATATGTTACATGTTTAACCTCTGATTTTTCACTATAGGCACTTGAAGCACAAGAGAAAACCAATTGTATAATTGCACTAATTCCTGAAGCTGAGGTAAGATGACATTATCTATTCTGTATTTATTCCCTTAGTAGACTACTAAATGCATTCTATACATTATTCTATGTACTGTTTCATTTTGTTCTGAGTATGCTCTATATGTTACTCATTGTGTCTGCAGTTGCTTCATATGTATTTTGTGTAACACTACATGTGTTCTTGAGCAAAGAACTTTATTTCACATTGCTCCAGTTCACTGTAGAAATGAGTTGTGATGTTACTGGTGCCAAGATGTATTGGCCTTTGCCTTTCCCTTGGATAACATCAGTGGCATGGAGAGAGGAGGTTGGTGTGCATGGCCAGCTGTTGGTCTTCCATAAACAAATTTGCCCAGACTTGTACCTCGAGGGTAACTTTTTTAGGCACAATTCCATGGTCATTCATGACCAAAGGGGTCTTTACCGTTACCCTTTACATAATAGCCTGACATAGGGATAGCTTGGGTGCAGAAGCAGGGCCCAGTGAGTGTATACACAAAAGCATAATGCTTTTAAGACCTCACATTTTTTGAGACAGATATATCAACATGAACACAGAAAATTACAAGTCATTTCAGTCTTTTGTTATCCCCTCTGTGAGGTTCAACCTCTTGAGATCAGCCTTTACTACTTCAATGTCATGTCTTCCTGGACATCCCTCTTCCACAAGCTCTATTCACTTTAAGTAATTGGCAATTCTTTATACAGATGCATAATGTAGAGGCTATGAGAAGAAAAGAAAAGAATAAAACTAGTCTGCCCTATTGGATGTGCAATGCCAGTGTACATGTACAACAAAGTGCAAATAAGCTGAAAGAAAAACGAGGCATAAAAGGTCTCAGAGGTTGTGTGCAAGAGAGAAGACTATATTGGTTTGGTTATGTGTTGCATATGGATGAAGACAGTTGTATAAACAAAGTTTAACTGCAATGAAACAATCTCTCTTGTGTTGGGGCCATAAAAGTACATTCAGTACAATAAGACAGCGAGCTGGCAGAAGCGTTAGCAAGCCGGGCGAAATGCTTAGTGGTATTTTGTCTGCCGCTATGTTCTGAGTTCAAATTCCGCCGAGGTCCACTTTGCCTTTCATCCTTTCGGGATCAATTAAATAAGTACCACTTACGCACTGGGGTCGATATAATCGACTTAATCTGTTTGTCTGTCCTTGTTTGTCCCCTCTGTGTGTAGCCCCTTGTGGGCAATAAAGAAATAATAAAAGCACATTCAGTAAATGCTGGAAAATGTTTGGCAAATGAGTATGGAATGTATTGAGTTCTCAAACTACCTTTTCTCAACCTTTCTAGTGTTGGTGCCTCAAGAAAATGCATGCAGTACACTTTTAAAGTGGTTGGTGACAGGAAAAGCATTTGTCATGTGATTAGTTTGAATGCAAAATAAATGTTAATGATTTTGTTTTTTTATTTCACAGGAATTAGCACTAAATTGTGATTCCCTGCCATCTGTGACCAAACCTCTTCATGGAATTCCAATAAGTCTCAAAGAAACCGTTGTTTGCAAGGTTGGTTTATTATTTAAAAGTTTATGTTCAATAATCTTTTTATGTTCAGTGGTTGCATGTATCTAGAGCAGAATTCTTCAAACCAAATTGGACTGTGGTGACATCATCGCCTGAAAATCCAGCACTTGTTTACAAAAGATTTTTTGGTCAAGAAAAACATGTTCTAGAATTCGACTCAAAGTATAGTTCTGCTTCACAGCTATGACATTTCTGTTCTTTTTAATCAGCAACAGCATATCTAGGACTCCATTATCCATTTTGTCACTTCCGTTTTTCTTTTTTTGAGGATATAATTTGAAGGAAATTTAGCTATATTTCCAGCAAAAAAAAAAGTGACCACATAACAGTTCCCTTATTACCTCTGCCTTCACTAAGGCAGAGGTATTGTTTTCAGTCGTGTTTGTTTGTTTGTCTGTGGGCAAGATATCTCAAGAACCGCTGGATGGATTCGGATGAAACTTTCAAGGATGTTTGGCTTCATGACTGGTATGAACTCATTAGATTTTGGGATCAATCCAGTACTGGACAAGGATTCTGGATTATTTTTCCGTTTTTTTTTTTTACTTAATTTACAAGAGCAGTTGGGTTCATTTTTAGTATTCTCGTTTGTGAGAGCATTCGAGTTTATTTCAGATATTCTCATTTTAAAAATCATCTCTGGCTAATCATTGAGAGGACATTGGTGTTGCCTTGGCAGAGGTTTGCACTATCTGGGTGCTCTTGTTTGTTATTATGACTGCAATGTTGTACAACTGTTATGATTTTTGTTTTGTACTTTGACCTAAAATGCTTGTTACCATATTTACTGAGCTCTATTCTTACCATAATTTTTCTCATCCTTTCTTTGTTGTTATTAGGGACTTCATCAAACCTGGGCTTTGGCTTCCAGCCTGTTGGACCCACCAGCCACAGATGATTCAAATTTTGTAAAGGTTTGTATTATTCATTGTGTTGTACCACAATTGTTATCAACATTGTTGTGTTATACACTTATTACGATTGTTGCTGTTCTTATAATTAATTTCATATCAGTTGTGTAGTTGTTGTAGTGAATAGTGATAGCTAAACCAGAATTAACATTCAGTACACTGCATTTTCTCTAGAATTGTTTCCTCTGTCACTGCCCTGTTACTACAGGGGAGAAAACTCATATGTTGACATGATGCACCTACAGTGTGCTAAAGGTAAAAGAATAACAGAAAAATCCACAAAAAAACAAAAATAAAAGCAAAAGACACAGATGAATTTTTTTTAATGTGAGAAATGAAAAAAGAATTTTATCAAAAGTGTTAAGGTCAGGTTTAGGGTTGTAGTAGGGGTCTGATTCTATGGATAGTAGCTATTGAGGATTGACCATTAGGTAGTGGCTATTGGGTACTGGTTATCAGGAAGTGGCTATAGAATAGTGACCACTAGATAGTAGCTAATGAAGACTGGCCATTGGTTAATGAGTATTAATGAGTTGTGGTATTGAATTGTAACCAACAGACAATGGCTATAGAGGACTGACCATTGAGTCATAACTGTTGGGTACTGGTCATCAGGAGATTGTTATTGGATTGTGACCATTAGATAGTGTCTATGGACTGACTATTGGGTAGTGGCTATGGGTTACTGGTCATCAGGTGGTCAACTCTGACTCAGTAGAGCTATGATCAAAATTATTTCAGTCAGGACTGTTTTATTTTTTTTTATTTCAGAGACAGTGTATCTAGGACTATACCAACCAATGTATTCTTCATTTTTTAAGACAGTAAAAATGTGATTTGATAGATATTTAGCAGCTATTTTATCAGGTCAAGCAGTTACTTAAAAGTTTCCACATAAACTTGTTTTAGTGGTTATTTGGAGAATATTGAACAGCTTCTTTCAATTTTGCAGCCTCTGAGACTGATGCAAGGATGTTCAGTTTGAAAATGCAGACGATGTTGGAAAAGAAAATGTGAAGTATGTATGTGTGCATGTGTGTGTATGTGAGCATATCTGCTTGTCCAGAATGTTATAGTTCAATGGAATAAAGATTAGGAATAAGTGTTTTGCAGTGGATCTTGGGAGAAAATGACACTGTAGATACAAGGAAAAAGGGTTTGTTTCTTTGCTTTGACATCATATGCTGATAGTAAAATAGTGTCGTTTGTTTGCAATCTTCCATATACATTCATATGTAAATGTATGTTATAAACATGCATAAATTATCTATTGTTTATTAATGATAGAAAAATGATGAGATGTGGATTAATGTGTTTTTCCTTCTGAATTCATTAGTTTTGTCTGATATTCAACAATTGATGTTGAATATTTTTGAATTTCTATTTCAGTGCCTGAAAGAACTTGGGGCCATTCCATTTGTCACAACAAATGTACCACAGACTTTAATGACGTAAGCATTCATAAATTCTTTGGTGCCATATTACCTTACATCATTGTCATCCTTATCATCATCACCACCACCACCACTGAGCAAACTGAATAATTACACAACATAGTTGTCACTCTATACAGTCAAGGACTGTGTAGAAGTTCCTTTATTGGCTGGTGAGATTGTTGAAGTTAGTGTTCAGTTTAAATAATTATAATAATAATAATCCTTTCTGCTAAAGACACAAAGCCTGAAATTTTGTAATGAAGTGTTTAGATTGTAATGAAGTGCTTAGAACATCCAGGAGTGGCTGTGTGGTCAGTAGCATGATTACCAACCACATGGTTCCGGGTTCAGTCCCACTGCATGGCACCTTGGGCAAGTGTCTTCTACTAGAGCCTCGGGCCGACCAAAGCCTTGTGAGTGGATTTGGTAGATGGAAACTGAAAGAAGCCCGTTGTATATATGTATATGTATATATATGTGTGTTTGTCCCCCCGCCATCGCTTGACAACCGATGCTGGTGTGTTTACGTCCCCGTAACTTAGCGGTTCGGCAAAAGAGACCGATAGAATAAGTACTAGGCTTACAAAGAATAACTCCTGGGGTCGATTTGCTCGATTAAAGGTGGTGCTCCAGTATGGCCGCAGTCAAATGACTGAAACAAGTAAAAGAGTAAAAGAGAAAGTGTTTAGAATGTATATTTTACAGAATGAGTTCTTAGATATATGCTTCCATTTATTTAATCATTCTAATGTGCTTTTTCAGTTGTTCCTCATAAGTTTTATGCTTTTATATATATATTCTTTTCAGCATTTCCTGTGATAACAATATTTACGGACAAACCCGTAACCCACATAATGCTGATCGATGCCCTGGAGGGTCCAGTGGAGGGGAAGGAGCTCTCATTGGTTATGGTGGATCAATTTTGGGAATAGGAACAGACCTAGGTGGTAGCATTCGTTGTCCCTCTCATTTTTGTGGTATTTATGGATTAAAAACAACAGTCAATCGTTTTGGGTAAGTCTATAAAATGTTTTCCTCTTGGTTCTATAACATTTCCTTATAATTATTATTTCCCTTGATAACATTTCCTTATTATTACAGATTCCCTTCCTAAAATAAATTTCTATAATATAAGTTCTTTTGATCCAATGTCGTTTAATTTCAGGTCAATCCTGATCAGGCTGACACGTGATCAGAACCATTCCACTATAGCAAAATATGCTGGTCACTGTTGTGTATGTCACAGGAGAATAACTTCTTTCTTTTTACAACGACTGTGTGTTCAACACACTCAGCTTACTAGTGAACCACATCCTGGAAAACTGGTATTTTGACAAGTGTTTCATCAATCAGAAGTAGCCAGAACTCTTGGCTTTGTTTATACTTTCAGTGAACAAATTCTTTTCCTGATTGATGTTTATATGTACCAACTGATAAAAAAAATCATTATTTGCACCAAGTACAGAGAGATTTACAGGATTAGATATGTTGATGTATTCTTTTCTTGTACTTGTTACGATCATTGAAATGTGGCCATACTGGGGCACTGCTTAATGTGCAGTGCTGTGAGACTGAACCTGAAGCTAGGTGATTCAGAAGCAAACTTCTTGCCCACACAGCTATGCCTTAATTGCTGTATTAAACGCAATAACTATAATGTATAAATATCATATTATTAGTCAATCAATCAATTAAGTAATTAATTAACTAACTAATCAATTAATTAAACAGCTAACTCATATTTCTTTTTAAATTCTTATTGTAGGACAGGAAGTTCAAAGGAAATAATGAATGGTCAAATTCTCAGTAAGAATTATAATACTTTTCCCTCTTGTTACCATATATACACCAAGCTTTTGTGTAGTAGCTATTCACCACTCAAACTGTTAAAAATAGTAGATAAATCTCCCTCAAATCCTGCTTTTTTTCTTAATTATTTTTCTTCAGCCATATAACGCACAAGACCAGTTACTTGGTTTCCATGGTATATGATTGACTGAGATCCCATTAAACAGGATGCTGGTCATGTTGCAGAAGTCAAAGTCAGCAATTTCGATGGGAATGGACAAACCAATTACAAAGGGATGCTGAAAAGTTCCTGGCTTTGGGTAAAAAAAAATACAGGATCAGTTCATTAATGATTTTATTCAACAGATTTCCCTCTCAGATTCACACACTTATTGCAGTCGTCCTTCAGCTTTTCTAAGAACTCAGAAGGTTGGGCCTCCAACTAAGCCTTTTGTGATATCCTTAAAGCCTGGAACTTTTCAGCACCCACTCATACATTGACCCTAATACCTTACTGGTACTTAATTTCATTGATCCTGAAGAGATGAAAGGCACAGTTGACTTCAGCAGGATCTGAACTCAGAACATATATCTCTGTTTCAGGCACAATGTATCTAGGACTACACTAATCCTATATCCTTCCTTTTTCCTTTTTTTTTTGAGATGACAAGGCAAAATTCAAGGGCATGAGCTGATAGAATTGTTAGTTAGCACATTGGACAAAATGCTTAGCAGCTTTTCATTAACTCATGTGCGGAGTTCAAACTTGGCTGAGGTTATCTTTGCTTTTCATCTTTTGGGGGTCAATAAAATAAGTACCAGTCAATTACTGGGGGTTAATATTATCAACTTGGCCCTACCCCACACAATTGCTGGCCTTTTGCCAAAATTAGAAAGAAACATTTATTTTTTTTTTTTAATTGCAGTTGAGAATTCCACTGGTCCAATGACACAGACTAGTGATGGCTTAATTATCGCAGCAAAAGCATTATTCTCTCAGGAAGTTTTTGAAATGGATCCCCAAATATCACCAATAAAATTCCAGGATCATGTAAGGAATGCATTTTGTTGATCTTCATACATCTTTCAGAATTATTACTGTAGCGTTTGCTAAACTGCAACATCATAATCTTCATCACCACCGTTACCAGGACCACTGTCATTGGTGCCATCACCACCACACCATAGTGATGACAACGACGAAGATGATGATGACGATAATGACAATGACCACCACCATCACAACCAATTCCATTACCACCACAACCATCAACATCGTCATCATAAATCCAATGATTTAAAAAGGAAGAAAGTATACATGGTATACAATATTAACTGGATGATGATGATGATGATGATAATGATGATGCAATTCTGCTGATACAGTAGGGCTTTGGGGGCAACCAAAGAACCCCACAGATCCCAAGCCACCCTGCTCACTGAGGGCACCATAGCAAGTGTTCCTGTTTCTTCTGTAATTTTCAGCCTATAGGCACATGCTTAGAGTAAGTCCATTCATTTGTGCCATTCTCAATACATTCATCCATATTCTTATAAATTTTTTCTGGGTTGATGGTTGTTGCAGCTCCCTTCTGTCATGATAAGAATGAATTCATTTTTCTTTTACTTTCCAGTTGTTTGAAAGCAAGAAAAATCTACGGATTGGATATTATGTAACTGATAATGTAGTTAATACTACCTCAGCCTGCCAGAGAGCAGTTCTTGTGGCAAAGAAAGCATTGGAGGCTAAGGGACATACAGTAAGTATGCTTTTATTGTTGCTATTATTAATTATTATAATTGTTAAGGTGATATGGTCAATTGATCAAACGGCCATCAGAGAAAAAATATTAGTGAGAACGGGTTGTCTGCCCTGGATCAGCAATTAATTACAAGTGGGGTTCTATTTCATAAGGTTTCTTATGAGCCTAATGTATGTATGTGTGTATGTTTAGCAAACACTATATATATATATAGTATCACTACACACATTCCATTTCTGCAAGAGCACCGATCTTAAAGATATATACATTTCTCATAAACTCTTTTCCAGAGAATCCTGCCAATTTGCAACACCCAAAAGTAGGTGCCTTTGGTACGAAGGGACATAACTCTTAACTTAAACCTTGCTCCATTCGTTTCATCATCTTTTTCACAGCAACCACAACAATAGTTGTCATATTTTATTCCATGGCTGGCATCTCTGAAGAGCGCAGGGTTACATAGTTGGAATGTTACCTAACATTCTGTTGAACCCCTAGTGCGAAACTCATTGTTAGGGTTACCTATAATGAATATATAATACTGTGTACTTCATTTAATATGTGTGTGTATATATATATATATATATATGTGTGTGTGTGTGTGTGTATTTCTCAATTATTCCTAGTCAGACTTTAAATACATTTCAGTTCTGGTTCACTCTGTGTTGTGCATAAAGTACACATTATATAATTAATAACAACTGTAAAAAGCATAATTATGCAAATTAAATTATCCGAAATGGTGTTTACCAAATTTATGACTGACTGCTTTATGTGGTAGCTAGCTATTCACCATTACTCATTGACGAAAGGCACCAGATGTCTCCTTTGAGGAACAGTCAACAAACCATGAAAAAGTCTGTCAGGAGACTGTGTATATTATATTTGCTGCTGTAGTGAAGAATACACCACCAAAAAAATGTTGCTGTTTTATTTAAATTTCAGATGATTGAATTTACTCCACCCAGAGTTTTGGATGCTTTGTGTTTGGCAGCGAAAATATTGTGGTTGGATGGTCGAATAAAGACCAGATTGATGTAAGTATTGTATGGAGTTCAGAGTATTAAGAAACTTGTGAGGGTTTGTGTTGACAAGAATTATTCCAATAAGTTTGATTAGTATAAGGAGCAAAATATCTGTTTCAAGCTCTTAGTCTGAGGAGAGAAGAAATAAAGATGTTGGTGCTTTTGGTCAGGCTATAGGAAACACTTCTGTCTGCTTTTATTCTCTGTTGAAACCAAGAGCCTAAAATTCAAGATTTTCCTCTCTTAATTTATCAACATTCTATGAAACTTCCTGATTATTGGTTTCAAATTTTAGCACAAGTCCAGCCATTTTAAGGAAGCACATAAGTCTACTACATCAACCTTGGTGTTCATCACCCAATCAATGGAAGTCACATTATAGAAATCTATTTTATGATGGGAATCTGTGATAATAGGGAAATATTATAAAAGGATCCATGGTGCCAAGAGGGTTTGGGAAAACATTTTATAAACTTACTCCAAAGTTGACTGTGGGAGGATTTGAAATCAGAATGTAAAGATGGACAAAAAGCTGTCAGGCATTTCGCTCAGCATGCTAACAGTTCTACCAGCTTGCTGCCTTATGAAACCTTGTAATAATTGTATAAGTATCTTAAGTTAAGACTGGATGGCCAAAATTACACACATACACACACACACACATGATGAATTTCCATACTTTCCATCTCTCAAGTTCACACACAAGGCATTGGTCAACCTCATGCCATAATAGAAGATGTGTGTCCAAGGTGCCATACCTAGCGACTGAACCTGAAACCACATGGTTACAAAGCAAGCTCCTTAACCACACACCCATGCCTGTACCTTTATATTTTTTTCTCCCTCTTGTTTTTTCAGAAAACATGAAAAACCAAGTAAGGAAATGTTCTTGGAAAGGATGTTAGAAGGATTTAACAGAATTATTGCTGCATTCATTTACCCTTTTGTAAGTAATATTTTCTAAATACTAAATATTTTTCTGCTACATTCTTTTAATTTGTTTAGTGGGTTTTTAGCCCACTAATTTAATATAATGTTTGGTCATCCTTCAATCGCTGTTAGAATCAATCCAGTGAGGAACAACAACTCGTGTGAGATTTGTGAAGACTTCATGTACAGGAGTGGCTGCGTGGTAAGTAGTCTGCTTACGAACCACATGGTTCTGGGTACAGTTCCACTGCATGGCACCTTAAGCAAGTGTCTTCTACTATTGCTTCGGGCCGACCAAAGCCTTGTGAGTGGATTTGGTTGATGGAAACTCAAAGAACCCCGTCGTATATATGTATATATAAATGTATGCATGTGTATAAGTTTGTGTGTCTGTGTTTGTCCCCCCAACATCGCTTGACGACCGATGCTGGTGTGTTTACGCCCCCATAAGAATAAATCGGTAATCTTCCAGTTTAAGGAGGTAAAAAAAGTAAAGAAAAATATACAAGCGAAATAACTTAACGTCTTACTAGTATTATCCGTACAACTCTGAAATGTGTGTTTTTTTTTTTTTAGCTGTTTATAAATAAATCACACACATGATTTGATTGAAGTTAACTATTTATATATAAATCACACACGTCATTGAATATCATAGTACCGGCTGAGATATCGAAAATCCTCGTGGAAGACCGGCTGCACAACAACTTATTGTTCCTGAAAATGAAATACTCACTCGTCAATTAATCATATTAGAAAAATATTAGTGAATTATGCAGCAGTTCAAGACACAAAATGTTGGAATGGTGTGCGCGCCGTTGGCTTATTAGGAATACGTTTACCTGCGAGGGTTGTTTAGTACCATGCGGACTTGTTAAAAAAAAAACAAAAAAAAAAAACGTTTGTGATTTATTTATAAACAGCTAAAAAAAACAACACATTTCAGAGTTGTACGATGATACTAGTAAGACGTTAAGTTATTTCCCCTGTATATTTTTATTTACTTTTTTACCCCCCACCCGCCTAAACTGGAAGATTACCGAATAAGTCCTGGGGTCGATTTGCTCGACTAAAGGCGGTGCTCCAGCATGGCCACAGTCAAATGACTGAAACAAGTAAAAGAGTATGAGGGGATTATTCCAATCCGGGATGAGAACAGTTACACAGCTTGAACATTTACATTCAATATAGAACAGAATGGAATTTGAATAAGGGAATGTTTACGTCTTTACGCATTCCATGACTGGTGAAAGAGGCTTTAAGAAAATTCAATCAACGAGAAGTTGTCTTGTAGCAGGAACAGAGATGGAGAGACCGTGGCTGGCTGCAGGCAGTATGTGAGAGAATGAGAATGTTACCTGTCTGTGCATGTCTTTTATAGCTATGTAACGAGCGCCACCTAGTTGCTAATGATGTGACAGGGGAGATAACTATAGATGACTCTCATTAAAACATGACGGCACTGGATTCAGGGCTTTCCTATAAATAGGTTATCTCCCTTGGCTAGGCGGCGCTCCATGTAGACAATTAAACTTCCGCAGACTATCCACGCTATTGTTATTGTTTTACGTCTTATCATGGATATAAAGCAGCTCGATGATTCAGCTATCGAAGTACTTACTGTGCCTGAGTTAAAGAAATATTTAAGATTATATGGACAGTGTGTTACCGGAAGAAAGGCGGACTTGACTGAAAGGTTGAAAGGTATGTCCATGCTGGGGCACTGCTGTAAATGTAAGTTGTAAAATTCATGTCCATGGGGCAGAAATGTTGTTAAGTTACGGATCAAACTGCCGATCTTGATAAAACTGTGGAGCTGGAAGAATTATTTCTGTGCTGGGAAAAATGCTTAACAGCATTTCGTCTGTCTTTATGCTTTGAATTCAAATTCTGCTAAGGTCAACTTTGCCTTTCATCCTTTCAGGGTTGATAAAATAATTACCTGTTAAACACTGGGGTCGATCTAATCGACTTAGTCCCTCCCCAGAAATTACTGGACTTCTGCCAAAATTTGAAACCAAATTGTTGATCTTGATTAAGAGTTCAAACTTTACTTAAACTTATTTAACTCTTTTGATACCAACCTGTCTGAGAATGTCCCTGGTTTTATGAGACAAGCTTACCGTTTAAAGTGAAGGTGCATAGCTCACTGGTTAGAGTATTCAGCTCACAGTTGTATGGTCATAAGTTCGATTGCCGGCAATGCATTGTGTCTTTGAGCAACACAATTTGTTTCACATTGCTCCAGTCTTCTCAGCTGGTAAGAATGAGTTGTGCCTATAATTCAAAGGTGCAATCTTGTCACATTATGTGTCTCTCTGAATCTCCTTGAGAACTACGTAAAAGGTAACATGTCTGTGGAGTGCTCAGCCACTTGCACATTAATTTCCAGGGCAGGCTGTTCTGTTGATCGAACCAACTGGAACTCTTATCATCATAACAGATGGAGTACCCATAGGAATATTATAATCTTCCATCAAAATTTTGCTAATTTGTTCCAGAAACCAGCTTAATAATGACTATGTTATTTAACTAATATCATCATTATTTAAAAAATTAATTGAAACAAAAGCAGTATATATCAATAGAAATAAGATAACAAAAGTGTTAAGGTGAGTCATAACCTTCTGAATGGAAATCTCTAAATTGTCACTTGATTTGCTAGAAACAGCAGACATACTTTTTTCAAATCACACTCTCTTCATATATACATGCTACGAGAAATGAGTGGTACTAATAATTATTCTATAATAGATAATGCTGTCGTTACTATTTAATGGGACTGAACCCTGAACCATGTGATTGGTAAACAAGCTACTTACCGCACATCCACTTCTGTGCCTATATATGATTCACCCAGGGGGTTTGGGTTTGAATCCTGACATAGGAATGTTTATCTTTTTGTTCAACCCATGCCAGCATGGAAAGCCGATATGATGATGATGATGTTCACAAATATGCGAAATAAAAAAAAATTTACAACAGGTTATTTCATACAGTGAAATTAATTAAAAAAAAAGCTGAAAAGAAAGACAACTAAATTATTCTTATTTTTAAAAATGTCTGTCCAATATTATAGTTTCTCATTATTTTCCCATCTTTAAATTAATTTCACTATTTTGCAGGACAAAACATCATCTCGATTCCTCTCTGTAATGGATGGAATGACGTGAGTTTGAAATTCGTTACTCTGCATTTGATTGTATATTTTCTTTCCTCTCTCACACTCTTTACGTATGTATGTATGTGTGGAGGCGCAATGGGCCAGTGGTTAGGGCAGCAGACTCGCGGTCATAAGATCGCGCTTTCGATTCCCAGACCGGGCGTTGTGAATGTTTATTGAGCGAAAACACCTAAATCTCCACAAGGCTCCAGCAGGGGATGGTGGCGAACCTTGCTGTACCCTTTCACCACAACTTTCTCTCACTCTTACTTCCTGTTTCTGTTGTGCCTGTAATTCAAAGGGTCAGCCTTGTCACACTGTATCACGCTGAATATCCCCGAGAACTACGTTAAGGGTACACATGTCTGTGGAGCCATTTGCACATTAATTTCACGAGCAGGCTGTTCCGTTGATCGGATCAACTGGAACCCTCGACGTCGTAAACGATGGAGTGCCAACATATATATATATATATACATATATGTTGTGTGTATGTATATATATATGCATATCTTTTAAATTTGTTTACGGGAAATGTTTTGAATATGCAAATAAAGCTCCTATTCTATTATACCGGCCACAGTATAACGATGCTCTGAGTTATATGCAAACTCTCCAATCGAGTTTGCAACAGTGTCAGAGGTGAACAAACTAGATGTATTTTCTGTTTTCTTCTGTATCAGTTGTACTAACAGTTACTGTTGTTTCCTAAATTCCAACAACTACTGTTGTTGCTGTTTCAGTAACTGAATTACCAAAGCTAGTAAACTTTCCATGTTCAAGCAAAATCGCTCCAGCACAAGCTTTGAATAATCTTGTCACCAAATGTAATATTTTCTCTACTTTATTTTAATTCCAGAAAATATGATGACATTTATAATTTGGTGGATAAAAAACGGGTGAGTCAGTTTAAAATTCCATTCTTCTTTTGGTGGACATGTTGTTGAATTAGTTCCAGTTAATAATACATAAAGAAAAAAACAATAAAAAAGTTTTCATTCCTTTGTCCATTTCTTTTACTTGTTTTAGTCATTTGACTGTGGTCATGCTGCAGCACTGCCTTGAAGGGTTTTAGTTGAACAAATCAGCTCAAGAACTTGTCTCTTAAGCATAGCACTTATTCTAGTGTTCTCTTTTGCTAGACCACTAAGTTATGGGGATGTAAACACACAAACACTGGTTGTGAAGCAGTTATGGGGGAAGGATACAAATACAGACACAAAGACACTTGCAAACACACACACACACACACATATCATCATATGCATATACATACATACATACATACATACATACATATATATATATATATATATATATATATATACATACACAACAGCCTTCTCTCAGTTTCCATCTGCTAAATTCACTCACAAGGCTTTGGTTGGCCTGAGGCTATAGCAGAAGACACTTACCCAAAGTGCCACACAGTGGGACTGAACCCAAAACCATGTGGTTGGGAAGCAAGCTTCTTACCACACATCTACTTCTGCACCTATATATTAAATTAATTTACATACTTTATGAACTCCAAGTGTATGTGTGTAGGTGTGTGTGTGTGTGTGTGTGTGTGTGCATATATGCATGAAATAAAGAGTTTTATTGTTAAGATTGTTAAAATCTTTATTTATTATTGGCTGTTCTTTTGTTTCAGGATTATGACAAAGAGTTTGCTGATGCTATGCAAAAACATAACTTGGATGCTATCATCTGCCCTGTCTTTGGTTCACCATCACTTCTAATAAATTGTCCAGGCTTCGGAAGTAAGTTCATAACGTTTATCTAAATTGGACATTTAACAATAAGAAACTTTTATAAAATTAGGTATGTAACAAAAAAAAAAAAAAGTCTATGTTAATTTATTTTCCAAACACCAGCTTAATAAAGACAAAGTTGTTTTATAAAATTTTTCATTATTTCAAAATTAATTGAAACAGAGACAGTGTATTTCAACAGAAACATTGTAACAAGTGGGTTAACATTAGTTTCAAATTTTGGCACAAGGCCACTAATTTTGGGGGAGGGGAAAAGTCAATTACATCGACACCAATACTCAACTGGTACTTATTTTATTGACCTCGAGAGGATGAAAGGCAAAGTCGACCTCGGCAGAATTTGAACTCAGAACACCAAGACAGCTAGTGGGTTAATATTGATTTTAGCACAAGGGGGTAAGTCAATTACATTTTAGGGGTAGGGGTAGCATTGGTAGAAAATCGATTACATTGACCCTCGTGGTTGGGAAGTGAACTTCTCAATCCATACATCCATGCTGAATAAAAAAAAAAAAGTGGGGGATGATCATTACTGGAATGTCCTTAGACCATAGGTTTGCTTGGTAAAGGCTAGCTTTGGGAATTAAACAACAACAACAACAGTAATTTCACTTTCTCCTGATAATTTTCGTTGCAGGGTTTCCAACCTATACTTTACTCTATAATCTACTGAACTACCCTGGTGTGTCTATGCCTGTTACCAAGGTAACTGAAGAAGATGTAAAGATGACTTATAATGCTAAAACAATGGCTGAATACTTTATGAAAAAGGTAGGATTATTTTTACCTTATTAATATTTTGTCGTTACATATACATAGTTTGTGTCTGCTACTCTCTTCTCCTACTTACCATCCCCTATCCCTCTACCTTGGACCATCATCCACCCTCACCTTTGTTCCCCTCATTTATAGGGGCTACTTTAAGGTCTTGCAAGTTATGAGGCAATTATTACTTGTGTTGGGGCTACAGAAAAAAAGCACCCAGTATACTTTGTAAAGTGGTTGGTGTTATGAAGAGCATATTTCAAACTATAATATGTTTGGTAATAAGCTGGCTGATGTTGAAATAGTTAACTGAACACCACCACCACCCACCACCGCCACCGTAAAATAATATTTCTTGCTCAAGAATGTAGTGAAGTTTAAATTCATAACTTTGTAGCCGGTAATCTGAGTCATCTTAAACTTTACTGACATTGATTCTTCCATGACATCTAATCTGACAATTCTAAATATATATGTCTTGTTTCTTTGCAGTCAATTCCAGGCAGTGTTGGACTTCCAGTCAATATCCAGGTTGTTGCTCCAACATATAAAGATGAACTTGCATTACGCATCATGAAAGAACTGGATAGTGAACTGAAAAAGAAAAGCAACTAGCATATAGCCATGGTAGTTCATCAGACCTTAGATATACATGATGACTGATATCACATGGGCTCCACTTCAGAGGAAAATTGAACTGGTGTTAGGAAATATTTTTCACTATTGTAGGACCACAGTATTTTGATAAAGAATAAAACAGTGTTTGTTATTTCTAGTTTGAATTATTACTGTTTTTTTAGGATGGTTGATACCTCTCCCTTATGATGCATTGTTCTTATTTACAAAGTGTAACACTAAAGAAACACACTTTTCTCCACATACAAACAACTTTAGTGCTATATGCACACACACACACACACTTCTCATATAGATGCATGGTTTGTAAAAGTACACATAGTTATAACTGACAGATGAGAATCATTCCAGAACTGCTTCTGTTGTTAATAATTATATCTTAAAACGCCTACTGGCTTTTTGAGACATCAAACTTGAAAAGCCACTGAAATCCTATATATTATTCGCAGTGAAATTCATCTGCTGTGCAGCTACTGAATGCCTGCCACTGAGGAGAGAGGGTACATTGAAATCATGTGATCTGGCAGTTCCAAAACTGATTGATAAGATTGGCTACAATGGATATATAATACTGCACACTTTGATTAATGTGCATGTTTCTATGTGTTTATGTATGAATGTATGTATGTATGTATGAATGTACATACGTATTTAGGTATATATATGTAAGAGGATATATATACATGTGGATGAACTGATATAGCTTCATCTAAGACACATTTTCACATATGAGATAGGGCTGAAAAGTTCCTCGCTTTAGGGTATTGTGAAAGGCTTTGTTGAAGGCCCAACCTTCCAATTTATTTTATAGGGCTTAGAAAAACTAAAGGCTGGTTGCAATAAGTGTGTGAATCTAAGAGGGGAATATGTTCAATAAAATCATAATTAACTGATTCTTCTGTATTTTCTTTTGCCCAAAGACAGGAACTTTTCAGCAGCCAAAATAACATAGCAAAATATTTTAGTTCTAGTGATCTATCAATCTTTTACAAAGCTCAAGTAGAGTCCACATGATGCAATTATCAATAGTTCTTTGGCATATATAAAAGTACAAAGCAATTTAAAAGTTATGGAAATTATAAATAGAATTGCTGATTTGTTAACTAAGTTTGTTCCTTCCGGTCTCTCTTCAAAACTGAAGTAATCCTATTGTGGATCTCCACTTACTGAACTCAATTACTGCTCTCAAACATTATTACTGTGGGAACGCAACACTTGTTACTACAGCACTCTATACACATTTGCTCTCTGAGTCAATTATATCAAGCACTATTCTGTTATACGAGGGGTGTTAAAAAGTTCCAGGCTTTTTATATATAGTTATATATAGTTATATGAAAGAAAATATTGGAGGCTCAGTTAATTATGATTTTATTCAACATATTCCTCCAGGGCCAGATTTATACAGAGGAAGAGGGGTAATTGCACTGGGCATCTGCTATTGGGGTACCTCTGCTATGAAGAGTATTTAGCACTCAATACAGGGTGGACCCCACCTCCCAGCAATCAGCCAAGAAGAGGCTCTCTTTCAATATACAAAGGTATTTTGACTCCTTAAAAAATGTAATGGATTCTCTTCTATGATAAATAATCATAGATGTTGCCACTGTAGAGACACCAATTAATTCAATTAAAAAACACCAGTCCCAAAGCAGTTTACAATTCCCTTGGGAATTGTAGCTGCTTTTGGGACAGCAGCAGAGAAAAGGGAAACAACAGAACACTCCTGAAGTTTACCTTGTTGTAGAAAGTAAACATACATATATACAGATACATACACACACACACATACAAACATATACATGGTAATTGCTCCATCTTCACAGATGATTGCTGCTTCCAACTGCTTCCCCATTGTCAATGGTATTTCTGATTTCCCATCCATGACCTCTCAGGTGATTATGCAGTCCTGTTGTAATCTGCTTGTTTTGATGCATAGTTGTCAGACAAAAGTAGTAAATTATTGTGTACTTCCAACTTGTCTGCACATGTTACCACTCTTCGATCACCATAAGACTTTCAGTTGACAGAATGACAAATGAGGTCACCGTAAAGAGACATCTGTACAACAATGGACTATAATGATAAATGCTTGTAGAATGCAAGTACCAGTCACTGAATCTCCATGATTAATACTTAGTGACAGGCTCAACTGAGAATACCAGTAATTATGTGGAACCACAGATTTTACATCAAAGTGTGTATTTATATCATCACTGTTTTATATTTATTGGGTCATCCCATAAATAATGCGGTTTTTCAATTGCATGTACTAAAAGTCAGAGGGGCATGGGATAAACTAACCTGCTTCAACTTGCTATAAAAGCAAGGTAGTAATTTTACCTTGTGCTTATGCTTAGTGCAAGTTTTGAAGAGTGCAGTTTGATTTTAACAGTTATTTTTTCAAAGCTATAATGGAAGTGACAAAGGAGCATATTCAGCATATTTTGCTTTATGAGTTCAACAAAGGCAATAACGCAATGGAAAGTGCAAGGAATATTAATGCAGTATATGGGGATTGGACAATAAGTGTAAGCCAGTGTCAATAATGGTTCCAGAAATTCTGAGTTGGAAACTACAGCCTAAAACACGAGCCTCATCCTGGAAGATCTGTAGAGCTTGACAAGGATGTCCTGCAAAGCCTGGTGGAACAAAATCCCATTGTAAGTGTTGAGGAACTAGCAAAGAAGCTTGGATTTGGTCACTCAACCATTCATTGATACTTGCGTGCCATGAGAAAAGTCAATAAATTGGGTCAATGGGTTCCTCACAAATTTTCCAAGTCTAATCACATGCAGAGAGTGAATGTGTGCTCTTCTTTGCTGTCATGTCTCATGAATAACCTTTTTTTGGAGGGGGGGGGGGGGCCGAACAGTGACTGGTGATGAGAAATGGGTTCTGCATAAAAATATCAAGCACTAAAGACAGTGGGTAGGGAAAGGAGAAATGCCAGTACCTCTGGCTAAATAAGGTCTTCACCCACATAAGGTGGTGTAATCTATTTGGTGGAATATGAAGGGTTTAGTCCAGTTTGAATTTTTAAACCCAAACCAAATGATAACAAAGATCTACTGCGAACAACTTGAGTGGCTTAAGTCAGTGCTAGAAGAAAAACGACCATCTTTGGTTTCAAGACGAAAGGTGTTCTCCCATCAGGATAATGCTCGGCCACATACAGTGAGGATGGCATTCCAAAGGCTGGAGCATTTTTGAATGAGAAATGATGCCCTACTCACTATATTCACCGGACATTGCCCCATCTGATTATCATTTATTCCACAGTCTTCGAAATCATTTGGATGGAAAAAATATGAATTCTGTAGACAAGATCAGAACAGTACTGAAAGAGTATTTTCATTGTGGACAAGTAAATTTTGGAAGAAGAGCCTTGCAAGTCTATCAGAAAGATGGACGAGCATTGTAGAAAATGAAGGGGAGTATATTTTAGATTAAAAATAGAACTTTACTCTTTTACTTGCTTCAGTCATTTGACTGTGGCCATGCTGGAGCACCGCCTTTAGTCGAGCAAATCGACCTCAGGACTTATATATGTTTGTGTGTTTGTGTTTGTCCCCCCCCCCCCCAACATCGCTTGACAACCGATGCTGGTGTGTTTATGTCCCTTTCCTGTAACTTAGCGGTTCAGCAAAAGAGACCGATAGAATAAGTACAAGGCTTCCAAAGAATAAGTCCTGGGGTTGATTTTCTCGACTAAAGGTGGTGCTCCAGCATGGCCACAGTCAAATGACTGAAACAACTAAGAGTATATATATATATATATATATATATGTGTATATAGGGTGTCCATAAATTACAGACACCACTAAATATATCCCCAATGGTTCTTATATTTTTTTGATAACATAATAGGTTAGATAGGATGATGTCTATATTACAATATTACAATAACTAATAATGTGTTGTGCATGTATAGGAATATTACGAACATGAAATTAGCATTAGCATATCTCACTCTTTCTCACGGAACTCCTAGAAACCTTTTGTGGAATCTTAGGTTTCTGGCGAACTCCGGTTGGGAAACGCTGCTCTTAGTGCTTAGCACTCTATGTTTTATCAGAGGCCCATCAATAGAGACTCCACCACACACACATACTTTTAACAAGTGCTGAATTCATAATAATAATAATAAGCTCTATGTGTTTCAAGTGCATGCTTTTTTTTATTAGTATTTTAGACAGTTGAAAGAAGAGTGTTATCACAGTGTGCATAAAGCATTGTGATAGAGAAATAGAATAACAAGCCAATGAGAAGAGGAGGAGAGCTTCAAATAGTGTGAAGAGGTAAGTTGAATAATCTTTATATATTTCTGGTACATGATGATTTTGGTTAAGAAATTTCTGAACCACCTTCTGATGATGATTTCCAGATTATTGAAATATCAGATCACATTTCTCGAAATCAAACACACTACTTATTTGTTGTTGTGTATTTAACCACTATTGTCAAACTGATAGTGCGCATGTGTGTGTGTGTGTGTGTGTGTGTAGTTCTCTTTTTAATTATTTAAATTATTTCTCCAAGGAAGGTGATAGCTTTTAACAAAGATACAAAGCTCCATTGCTGGAATGTAGAATATGTTAACAATGTTACATTTGACACCTGAGAAAAGTCTTGCATATTTTTACTGTTCCACTTACAGATTGTATTTGTAATGTGTGAGTTAGTTGGTCGATATCTTTTTCTAAAAATCCAATCTTATCCAACTGTTAGTTGAGCATTTACTCACAAAACCAAGTATACCAATTAGTATTGGTATAAACGTGATGATGTTATCTGGATAAAGAATCTGAATCAAAGCAGTTATCTTTTTTTTCTTTCATTTTCAAAGAGATATTCTTATCAGCAGGAAAGCTGACCTCTATGATAGTACATACTTTTTCTTGTCTACCCCAAACAACAATATCCAGCTAATACTGTATGTATGTATTTATGTATGTATGTATGTCATTATTCAGTATATTTCAAGATTTCTTAATAAAAAACTGGTTTTTAACCTAGATCTAAGGCTCCTTCATTGAAATTTCAACATCAACAACAGGTTATTTTCGTATGTATGTATGTATGTATGTATGTATGTATGTATGTATGTATGTGCAGATTTGTATGTCTTATGTATGTATTCTCATTCATATAGTTCCATATCTAGACATGCTCGTATATATTTAAATGATAAAATTCTGGAAAGTTTTACAGACTTTTACAGTTCCAATGATGGATTGGCTCTGTAGTCTTTGAATTAACTTTCTCATGTGGTTGGTAAGCAAGCTACTTACCACACAGCCACTCCTGCACCTATATTGGTCTCTTTTGCTGAACTGCTAAATTGTGGGGGATTAAACACACCAACACTGGTTGTCAAGCAGTGGTGGTGGATAAACACAAACACAAAGACACTTTTTCCAGCATCTCAATATATGAAACTGTTAATCATGACACATTTTTTCTCTCTCTATTTTTTCTTTCTCATCCCTTTCTGCTGAGGAGCATAGGCTCAAAACATCAAAGACTTTTTCATTTTCCTACATGTCAAACTAATACACCTGCTTTTTATTCCCTCACCTGTTTCTCTTTTGTTTTCTGTACATTTGAACGATATACACAAATATATATATATGTATATATATGGCAGGCTTCCTTCAGTTTCCATCTACAAAATCCACTCACGAGGCTTTGGTTAATCCTAGGATACAATAGAGAAAAAAACACTTGCCTAAAGTGCCACTCAGTGGGACTAAATTCAGAACCATGTGCTTTCGAAGCAAACTTTAAAATTCTCTCTATATATAGGCATAGGAGTGGCTGTGTGGTAAGTAGTTTGCTTACAAACCACTTGGTTCTGGGTTCAGTCTCACTGCATGGCACCTTGAGCAAGTGTCTTCTACTTTAGCCTCGGGCTGACCAAAGCCTTGTGAGTGGATTTGGTAAACAGAGACTGAAAGAAGCCCGTCGTATATATATATGTATATATATATATATATATATGTATGTATGTGTGTGTATATGTTTGTGTGTCTGTGTTTGTCCCACCCAACGTCGCTTGACAACCGATGCTGGTGTGTTTGCGTCCCTGTAACTTAGCAGTTCGGCAAAAGAGACCGATAGAATAAGTACTAGGCTTACAAAGAATAAGTTCTGGGGTTGATTTGCTTGACTAAAGGCGGTGCTCCAGCATGGCCACAGTCAAATGACAAACAATTAAAAGAGAGTAAAAGAGAAAGAGAAAGAGAGTATATATATATATATATATATATATATATATATAAATTTTAGATGACAAACATAATAAAAAATATGTTTCCTACACCTGTCATACTTGCAGATGGAAACTAAAACAACAAAAGGAAATGCTAAATGCAGGAGAACTGTATAAGTGACAGGTGCTGCTGAGTCACACACAATTAGGTTGGTTTTGAATATGCATATAAAACTCTTATTATATAATGCCAGCTATAGCCTAATGATGCTAACTGGTCATACTAGTTTCTTTTGGTTGCACTGAGCTGTGCCAATATAATGTAGGATGCATATAGTAATAATAATAATAGTAATAATAATAATAATAATAATAGTAATAATAATAATAATAATAATAAATAAATAATAATGCCCTGATGCAGTACTAGACAGTGGCTCTCATGGCTTCTGATCTTAATTGATTGGAAGTGTTATCATGTACATTGCTTTGTCTTGGTATAAAAGACGGGCTACAGCAAATATTCTGCTCCATACCACAGATTTGCTTGTCAATTGCTTGACCGTAACCAGTTGAGCATGTTTCTTAGTGACTGACGATATGTGCATCTCTGATCATGAGCAGAAGTAGTGGGGGAGCATCATAGCCATGTGTTGAGAGGAATTCTCTGGAATTTGAATAATTCACTTTTGGAAACATGGGTGTTTTGCTCAACATCCTTAAACAGACGTTATTCAGGGACCTTTTGAGCGGGATAGGCTACTCGACCTGAAAAAAAAATTCAAACTGGGCTCCACCTGCGAGGTAATGCGCTGTTTATTTTGATATGAGATCACTATATCGCGCACATATGGTTGTGATGCATGTGCCTGGTGTACCCTTATCAGACAGGTAGTCATGATGGGTATAATGGGCTTCGTATATTTTACCCCAGTGTCACTTTGATGGAATTCACTGCTCTCTCACTCAATAATAATAATAATAATAATAATAATAATAATTATAGCAGAGACTCCAGCAAATAAGATCTGAAGAAGGAATTCTAATTCCGAAATATCATCGGACTAAAGATTACCAAGTTACAACAGGTATACAGTCCATTTTTTGTTCTATAGTGCATTGTTATACCTTCCTAAACTTTTTATTCTTTAATAATAATAATCTTTTCAAATCTAGGCACAAGGCCTGGATTTTGTGGGGTGGGTGACAGTTGATTATATCAACCCCAGTACTCAACTGGTACTTAATTTATCGACCCAGAAAGAACGAGGGAGTGGGGAGAGGACTTTCGAAGTGAAAGAAATCCATAAATTATTTTTTTTGCTTGAATGTAGTGGAAAAAAGTTTGAAAAAAATTTTTTAGAGTCATTTATTTTCCGTTTGAGTTTTCAAAAGGTTTTCATAAATATCCCATGTATCTTGGAAAGAGAAACAAATTCATAAATGCGGTGTAGAATATGATTTCTGAACGTCCTCTCCTCACCGTCCAGTTTGTTAGCGCATTTTTATATTCGTTTAATACACATTTTTTCTTTATACCTATTACACTTCTGTTTTTTGGTTTTAGTGGCCAGGTGTTAAAAGTAAACATTAACCAGATCACTGGACTTTATTGATCCGATTGAATTATAAACTGATCACTGGACTTTATTGATCCGATCGATCGATGGCTAATACAAACGGGGTGTGTTTCTGAAAAGAGAAAAGAAGAAAAGGAGCTGAAATGGGCAATTTTTAATCTCTCCACACGTGCCTGAACCCTTATTTCGATTCAAACTTAGCAACAAAGGGATAGATTGTGAGTATAAAATTTCCTTTCAATTGTATATTACTTCCCGCACAAAGACACACGGTACGTCAGTTCCATAATATATTTAAATAATATGCGTCTGCATTCGTATTATGAATAAGATTTTCAAATCACACACATGCACACACACACATTCATACACACGTTCATACAGAAAAAGAGTGGGAGAGACGTGTGTGTGTGTGTGTATATACAGTATATGTATATACATAATTGGAGGACGTGAACACACGCATACTGACACATACATACACACATAGTACGTACATACATACATATATACGTACGTACACATACAAACATTTGTACATGCACAAAAATACACAATCACTATTCGTAAAAACAAAAAAAAAAAGATGTATTGTATATGAGCGCGCGCGTGCGTCCTTGTGCATGTGTTTGTGTGTGTGTACCCACCCCGCTTGGCAACCGTTGTTGTTTTGTTCACATCGCCGCAATTTAGCAGTTCGGCAAAAAGAGCGTCCGACAGAATAAGTACAAGACTTAAAACAAAAAAAACAAAAAAAAAAACAAAAAGAATATTGGTGGGGGTCGATTTGTTTGACTAAATATTTCCAAGTTGTGCCTGAGTATGGTCACAGTCCAATGACTGAAACAAGTAAAAGATAAAAGATATATAAGTAATGTCACCGAAAAACAACGTGCGGAATATTCGTCTTAACACATTAAAACTACTAAATAAACATGCTTAATTAATGCACAACATCAGGTAGGTGCTTTTGATCTGTACATGTTATGTTGTGTCAATAAATGATCGACTTAAATTTTCGTTGCTTAGGAAATCGAATAAAAGGTTTGTTTTTTGGTGACTTTCACTTATTAAAATTTACCATTCCCCCCGCCACATATTCGGTTTGTGCATAATCAGTGCGGCTTTTTTTCAACAAATTTTATTTCAACAAAAACAGTAACAACATGTAATAAAAACATCTTTAAATGATTATTCCGGAGCATATTCACCATTTACTTCAATTACTGCTCCCCATTTGCCTAGCAGACGGTCAGACCGTCATTTAAAGATGTGTTTTGTTAAATATTGTTATTGTTTTGCTGAATAAAATTTGTTGGAAAAAAAAAGAAAAAGCCGCATTGGCTGTTTTGTAAGTAGCTTGCTAACCAACCACATGGTCCCGGGTTCAGTCCCACTACGTGGCACCCTGGGCAAATGTCTTCTACTATAGCCTCGGACCCACCAAAGCCTTGTGAGTGGATTTGGTAGACGGAAAGTAGAAGAAGCCCGTCGTATATGTATGTGTGTGTATATGTTTGTGTGTACTAGGCTTACAAAGAATAAGCTCTGGGGTTGATTTGCTCAACTAAAGGCAGTACTCCAGCATGGCCACAGTCAAATGACTGAAACAAGTAAAAGAGCAACCCAATAAATAAGCGAAGGCATGACTGAGTGGTAAGACGTTTGCTTTCCAACCACATGGTTTTCGGTTCAGTCCCACTGAGTGACACCTTGAGAGAGTGTCTTCGGGTCAATCAGATCTTTGCGAGTGGATCTGGTAGACGGAAATTAATAGAAGCCCGTCGTATAAATGTGTGTGTGTGTGTGTGTTTGTCCCCTACCACAGTTTGTTGATGTGTTTACATCCCCCTAACTTAGCGGTTTGGCAAAACAACCAATAGAATAAATACCAGGTAAATAAGTACTGCGTTGATTCGTTCGACTGAAAACCTTCAACGCAGTGCCCCAGCATGGCCGCAGTCTAACGACTAACAAGTAAAGGATAAAAGGTATATGTTACACTATCATACATAATTTGTGGACAATATATTTTTTTGCTTTATTACTTTGTTTAAAGTATTTAAAATGTGATATTTTTCTTTGTTAAAATCGTGATCCTTTTTTTTCTGTAAATTCTTTTTCCGGACACCTTAAGTAAATATGCCCCCCTCAAAAATAAAATACAGATTATTTGATAGTTAACCTTTAAGCATTTAAATATTCCTTCCGCTTATTCGGGTTATCCAAGCCTAATTTTGTAATTACTCATTCATTGTCTCGCGAGTAAATGAACTTAAAACAAAAGCCTCACTTTTTCAACACCCGTTGCAAGTAAGTACTATAAGATTCTTAAAACACAACACTCTGCAGATTGATATTAAATGTACTTTCTCTAATGGTAAGATTGTTTTACAAGGTTTGATGATGGTGAATGAATACCGTCAATATCACCTCCACCACCACGTCCACCTTCACCATCATCATCTATCCTACCGTACAATAACATTGGCTACCAATTCTTTCTCCACTACCACCGTTGCCTCCGCAACCATCTGTTTCTGTTTTTAAACTTTACAATTTTATCACAAGAAAAGAGAAAGTAAATTTAATATCGATCTTGGGGCCCGTTTCTATCAAAGTTTATATCTTGCATAATATGTCGTCCATTTTTTTTAACATTATGGTGTACTTTAAAGATTTGGCTGCTCTTTTTAGCAAGTTCAGAATGCCTACTGTTCCCATGGGCTAGACAGTCACAACTTACAATATATTCGGCAATCGTGGCTTCAATCAGCTGAAATTACTTAATTTTAAATGCATATAACTTTTTATTATTAATTTAAAAAAAAATGAATACAATTTTCGTCATTAACGCGCAAAACTACAACAGAACTTCACTTTTTGAAAATTTGAAAAATCTTCAAGTGGTCCGCTTCTAGCCTAATCACTATGACAACTTCTACCATCCAGTCAAAATGATGCAGGACTGCCCCTCCCACTTAATGGCACTATGGCATGGCAATATTTATTAACGAGTACCGAGGATACCCGTTAACCTTACAACAATCATAGTTGGAAGGGAGACAACTGCCGATCTTAAACGAACAACAAAACAATAAGCTCGCCATACATGTATCTGCTCGGGTCATGTATCTGTGAGACTAATAATTCCTTCTACTATAGGCACAAGACCTGAAATTATGCGCGGAAAGGCTACTCGATTACATCGATCACAGTGCTCAACTAGTACTTACTTCGGCAACCTTTCGGTTAATGTCTATAACATCATGAGCGATTGTGTGACTTCATTTATCTGCTCGACAGAGCTGAGTAGTCCAAACACACACTCATTCTTGACTAACATCGTATAATAATACCGAAACGTTACCCTTCGGAATCTTATTTGAAAGACTCCGAAAGGATGAAATGTAAATTAACCTCGGTGGCATTTGAACTTAGAACATAAGTCTTTAGTATTTTTGCCCGACGTAAGGTAGCGCGCTGGCAGAAACGTTAGCACGCTGGGCGAAATGCTTAGCTGTATTTCGTCTGCCGTTACGTTCTGAGTTCAAATTCCGCCGAGGTCGACTTTGCCTTTCATCCTTTCAGGGTCGATAAATTATGTACCAGTTACGCACTAGGGTCGATGTAATCGACTTAATCCCTTTGTCTGTCCTTGTTTGACCCCTCTATGTTTAGCCCCTTGTGGGCAATAAAGAAATAAGAAAATTGTCTATTGTTTTAAGAGTTTGAAATTATCTGTTTGTCTCATTGACATGTCAATAAACGTGGGACTAATTTCCATCCTTTTGGCTAGTATTATTTTTAGTACTTATATTAACCTGCTGTAGTGGAGGCGCAATGGCCCAGTGGTTAGGGCAGCGGACTCGCAGTCAGAGGATTGCGGTTTCGATTCCCAGACCTGGCGTTGTGAGTGTTTATTGAGCGAAAACACTTAAAGCTCCACGAGGCTCCGGCAGGGGATGGTGGCGAACCCTGCTGTACTCTTTCCCCAACAACTTTCTCTCACTCTTCCTTCCTGTTTCTGTTGTGCCTGTAATTCAAAGGGTCAGCCTTGTCACACTGTGTTACGCTGAATATCTCCGAAAACTACGTTAAGGGTACACGTGTGTGTGGAGCCAATTTCACGAGCAGGCTGTTCCGTTGATCGGATCAACTGGAACCCTCGACGTCGTAAGCGACGGAGTGCCAACATAACCTGCTGCACAGGTTATTTATTTATGCGCCCTTTTAAATGGGCCCGGTTTCCCGGTTTCTATGGTGTATGTGTTCCCCCCAGCTGGACAGGACGCCAGTCCATCGCAGCGTTACTCGAGAAACAAGAAGAAAGTGTGAGAGAAAGAGTACAACAGGAGTCGCCACCCTGCTAGAGCCTCGTGGGGCTTTAGGCGTTTTTGCCCAACAAACACACACAACGCCCGGTCTGGGAATCGAAACCGCGATCCTCCGACCGCGAGTACGCTGCTCTAATCACTGGGTTAAATTAGAAAATTGGACAAAACGGAGAACACAATTGAAAAAAATAAAAAATTAAAAAGAAAGGAAGAGAGAAAGAAAAAGAAAAAAGAGAAAAACCCAAAACAATTCACGTTAGGTTTAAAAGTTGGGGGCGCTGGGAAACCTCTCTAATGGCTATTGAGGCACGCCAGCACGTTTGCAGCGTTGCCGCGGGTGATGGCGAGGCTGATATTTAAATTAGTTTAAAATCCAGATAGTCCGAATATTTGGATCTTTTTTAAAACGGGGGCCACATTTTTCATTAACGAAACACTTTGAAACTTGGAACACTGGTAGAATGTGTCATATAAAACATCTTTTTCTCTTAGTCTTCTTAAAAAAAAAAGAAATCCCTAAGTTATTCCATGTTAAAGTTGTCGTATTTCTGTAATTTCAACCAATCACTGACGTCCATTCAGCCGATATACATTAAGTGCCGACTACATAAACAAACGATTCTGAAACAATTCTATCGGTGATAGGGTTAGGGTAAAACAGCAAATTTAAAAAGAAAAAAGCAAATAAAACGAAGAAAAAAAAAAAGAAAATGAAAAAAGCAAATAAAACGAAGCTATGGCTTAATCAGCCAAAGGAGTAAATGTAAACAACTGAATACTTGTCAGTGATTGGTTGAAATTATTGAAATAAGACGATTTTTTTTACATGAAATAAATTCGAATACAAAAATATTTTTCTGTTCTATAACACAAAATTGATAAGTATACGAATTTGAAAGTCTTTCGGTACCAAAAACACTACGTAAAACATTAATGAAAAATGTGGCCCCCGTTTTAAAAAAGATCCGAATATTTTGCTTAAATCCCAACAGAGGGCCACCCTTAGGTGCATCATGATTCCATCAAACGTGTTTATGAGGAGAAAAATATTGAAAAACATCAATACATGTCAGAGTGACAAAGAAACGAGGAAGGTATCAGGTGGTCGTGAGATGTGCTAAAAACAACAACTAAATCGCCCTTAAATCACACATTTTTTTTTTGCATAATCGTATGAATTCCCGTGTATAGAACACAACTTCGCAAAAATTCTTTAAAAATTCCAAAAAGTAAAGCAAAGTTATGAGGGATTATATGGGGTGTTTGTTTAAACGAGAATTCCACCCTTTATTTTAAAACTGAATTGAGTACTACAGCATTTAGTCTGTTTACTTTCAATGAAAAGAAACGTATAGTTTAATCTTTAACTAGACCAGTGCTCCGCAACTGGTATGCTGCGGCACACTGGTGTGCCACGAGACGATACTAGGTGGCTGCAGTGTAACTTGAATGTAATTTTTTCCCCTATACTTCAAGTGACGATTTTTGTACGTGTATATGAAATGAACGTATGTGTGTATGTGAAAGAGAGAGTGAAGGGGTGTGTTGTCATGTATACGTACATGCATAGATACATATGCATACATATTTTTTGTATGTCTGTGTGCGCGCGCGTGGTGTGAGACAGAGAGAGTGATGTCTAAGTGGCACACTCTCTCTCTCTCCCTCTCTTCTCCACCGAAAGAATGCTCTTTTAGTTATATTTTTAGTTCAGGGGTACCGCTGAATTTTGATAAAAGTACAAGTGTACCGCAAGTGAAAAAAAAGTTTGCGGAACGCTGAACTAGACGAAAGGAAACAAATGGTTTATGAGAAAATTTAATCCTGAACTCTACAGGGTGTCCACAAGGTCTGGGTACATGGAGTAAATAAAATCATAACATAAACAATTAAATATCAGAAATAATAATTTCTTAAAGTATGTGTTAAATCCCCATGTGGGTACATGGAGTAAATAAAATCATAACATAAACAATTAAATATGAGAAATAATAATTTCTTAAAGTATGTGTTAATCCCTATGTACCCAGACTTTGTGGACACCCTGTATATATCAGGCTTAGTAAAAAGTAAGCAACGTTTTGAAACATGAAATTCATCACAATATATTTCAACAATGCGGAAATTTTATTCATCAGCACATTTTTGCCAACGAGTTACAAGTTTGATAATTTTGGTAACATAAAAATCTGGGGTTCTGGAGGTGATGAACTCTTTCAATGCACTTTCAGCATCGGTTTGATTTTTGAACTCCATCTCACACAGGAAACCATCAAGATGCTTGAAAAAGTGGTAGTCGGTAGGAGAAAGGTCTGGGCAATAAGTTGGGTGGGGAAGAACTTCGTAGCCAAGTTCCATCAACTTCTGGAGCGTCGTTAGTGAAACGTGTGGTCAAACATTGTCATGAAGAATGATTGGCCGTAGTCTGTTGATTAGTCTGGGTCGGAGGAGTACCAGTTTTTCGTTCATTTTGGCAATTTCATGGCAATATGTTTCAGCAGTAATGGTTTTCCCGGGTTTTAAGAAGTTATAGTGGACGAGTTCAGCGGTACACCACCAAACAGTTACCATAACCTTCTTTTTGAAGAGCTCGGGTTTAGGGAAGGTTTTCGGTGCTTCGTTTTGGTCCAACCACCGCGAAGAAAGTTTTTTACTGTTGTACAAAATCCACTTTTCATCGAAAAATGGATTGGTCTGGTTACAGAGAAGAAGCAACGAGCAAATTTCATATCTGCGCATTTCTTGATTTTCATTCAAATCGTGTGGTACCCATTTATCGAGCTTTTTTGATTTTCCGATCGCATGCAAATAGCTGCAGATAGTTTTCTGCCTATCTTGAAGTTCTTTTGTCAGTTCTCGAGTGGTTTTACGTGGATCTTTCTCAATGCTCACGATCTTCAAGGTTCAGGTCTCCTCTGCGAAATCGTTTAAACCATTTTCGAGCTGACCACTCACTGGTCATTTCCTCACAAAACGTTTCGTTGATATCGCGAGCAGTTTTAGTTGCTTTACGTCCTTTTCTGAAGTTGAATAGCAAAATTGCTCTAATATCACGCTTTGACAGTTCCATTTCAGATGATTGTAACAACGATTTCTTTTTTACCCCCAAAGGGACAAATACAAACATATAAGTGGGGACGAAAAAAAAAAAAAAAAAGACAAACGAATGAGAAAAATGAATAATGAAATAGAACGAAGCCACTTGACTTCATTTACACTTAAAAATTTTCTTTTTTACAAACTTATCAGGTCATCGGATAAGTTCTGTCCAATTTTACCTTCTTTAAAATTGAATGAAATTTAATAGTATTTTAGAATGTCTAATGGAATTAAAAAAATATTTTTATGCATTAGTGTACATTTAAACTAATTAAATATTACTTCACAGAATAATAGAATTAAAATACTTCCATGTTAGAAAGGGTTTCCCTTTCTAACATGGAAGTATCCAAAGAGCATTTGAGGCACATAATGCTTCATGAGTACAAAGAAAGGTAATTCTGCAGCCGAAGCGACTCGAAACATACTTTCCCCTTTATGGGAGAGAATGCTTGAATGAAAGAACTTGCAGAAGATGGTTTGCAAAATTCAGAAGTGGAGCTTTCAGCCTTGATGATGAAGATCGAACAGGACGTCCAGTTGAGTTTGATGATAAGCTCCTTGAGGCATTACTTGAAGAAAATCCTACATTATCAGTTGAAGAATTGGCAAACCATACAACTGTTCATCGTCATCTTCAACAACTTGGAAAGTTTCCTAAACTTGAAAAATGGGTGCCTCATGAATTGTCCTAAAGCAACCGCAAATCCCGAGTTGACATCTGCTCTTCTCTCCATTCTCGTGAACTCATTTCACCCTTTTTGGATAGACTTGTGACTGGTAACGAAAAATGGATCTTCTATCGAAATGTTAAATGTCGTAAACAGTGGCTTGGTAAAAGGGAAACAGCTCAACCACAACCGAGAAGGGAACTTCATGGGAAGAAGGTTCTTCTCTCTATCTGGTGGGATTGCAAAGGAGTAATTCACTTTGAATTGTCACCACCTAATGCAACAATCAATGCTTAATTCTACTGTCATCAATTAGAGCATTTGAACCAAGCTTTGAAGAAAAAAAGACCCGCTTTAGTGAATCGAAAGGAAGTGATGTTTCATTAGGACAATGCCCGACCCCACACTGCAAAGATCACATCACAGAAGATCGAAGAGCTTGGTTGGGAAAAAATTCCTCATCCACCTTATTTTCCCGACCTTGCTCCTTCAGACTATCATTTGTTTCGTAGTTTACAGAATCATTTGGGGGACATAACTTTCGCAAACCAGGAGGAGGTCGAAACTGACATTTCAGAGTTCTCCTCTATCCGATGCAGTCTTACGTTGTATGTTCTTTTGGCTGTCCTTTCGGTAGTTTCCTTGGGAGGGGATAGTTTGACATTGTTCCCCTCCCTTTTTGTCATTTCTTGGAATCTTTCAATTCCCTTCAAACACAAATCTTCAGACTGCCGTCTCACCGTTTCTGCGAAACTCCTCCTTTCTGTCTCTCTATCTATTTCATCTAGACATCTCACCAGCTCTTCCTCAGACGACGACAGGTCTGAGTAGCTAATTCTCTTCAGCGCTTCCCCTTTCAAACAAGGGGGAAAGCGTTAACAAAACTGCCGTAAGACAGAAAAATCAAGTGTCTTAAGACACAACAAATAACAAATACAACTTTAACTAACCTTTTGCACAAACAAAATTCACGATCAACTCGGTCACAGATGATTGTAACAACTATTTCTTTATTACATACAAGGTACTAAACACAGAGATAAATACAAACATTTAAGTGGGGACGAGAAAAGACAAACGAATGGGAAAAATGAAAAAAATGAATAATGAAATGGAACGAAGCCATTCGAACCCCTCCCCGAAGGACTTCATTTACTTTTTACACACTTATAATTAACATTATTTTAAAAAACAACATAGAAGATGACATATTAATAAAGTCTTTTGAATAAGTCTTTTAAAATAACAGTATTAAGTCTTTTGAATAATCTTTTCGTTACCTTAGCTGATAGTTTTCAACTTTTCCCTCAGTTTAACAAGGCTTTCCTCTGCTGCCACGGTGTATCTCCTATGTGATTGTACCTCCTCACTGTCTGAATTGTCCACCTTAGTGATCGTTTTTTTTTACTTCTGTTCTAAAAACACGCTTTTCTCGGGGTGGAGCAGAGGGGGGGGACTTTTGGCTTCTGTGTGTGTGCAGTATTTGTGTTCATGTATGGTTGCGTGGGGTAGGGTGGGACCGGGTTGGGGCAGGGTGGAGATAGGATGGGGATCAGCAGCAACAATATGCTTCATTTTTCTCCTTT
This sequence comes from Octopus bimaculoides, assembly GCF_046866305.1. Lineage (NCBI taxonomy): Eukaryota > Metazoa > Mollusca > Cephalopoda > Octopoda > Octopodidae > Octopus > Octopus bimaculoides. The sequence goes on along the minus strand of NC_142934.1, from coordinate 15,227,252 downwards.
TTTCCTTCTCCTTTCTGCTATCTCCCAGTGGTCCCCGACTCCCTCCTCTGTCATGTCCCCCTCTTCCTTGTTGCTCGGCTCCTCCTCGCCAACTCCCGCAGAACTTGTCATCGTCTCCGTAACTTAGCGGTTCGGCAGAAGAGTCCGATAGAATAAGTTCTAGATAGATACATATATTAGAATATAGAATAAGTACTAGATAGATACATATATTATATACATAGGCGTAGGAGTGGCTGTGTGGTAAGTAGCTTGCTTACCAACCACATGGTCCCGGGTTCAGTCCCTCTGCGTGGCATCTTGGGCAAGTGTCTTCTACTATAGCCTCGGGCCGACCAAAGCCTTGTGAGTGGATTTGGTAGACGGAAACTGAAAGAAGCCCGTCGTATATATATATATATATGTATGTATGTATGTGTTTGTGTGTCTGTGTTTGTCCCCCCAACATCGCTTGACAACCGATGCTGGTGTGTTTATGTCCCCGTAACTTTGCGGTTCGGCAAAAGAGACCGATAGAATAAGTACTAGGCTTCTAAAGAATAAGTCCTGGGGTCGATTTGCTCGACTAAAGGCGGTGCTCCAGCATGGCCGCAGTTAAAAGACTGAAACAAGTAAAAGAGTAAAAGATATACATATATTATACACATACATCTATATACATACATATACACACACACACATATGTATATATATATATATATATATATACACATACACACACACATATATATATACAGTTATGAGGGAAAAACTCGGATCTTGTGAATTTTCCAAGGTCCTCTCCCCACTCTCCCGATGTTGGGAGGGGGGAAACAAACACAGACACACAAACATATACACACACATACATATATATACATATATACGACGGGCTTCTTTCAGTTTTCGTCCACCAAATCCACTCAAGGCTTTGGTCGACCCGAAGCTATAGTAGAAGACACTTGCTCAAGTTGCCACGCAGTGGGACTGAACCCGGAACCACGTAGTTCGTAAGCAAGCTTACCACACAGCCACTCCTACGCCTATGTTAACGAAAGAAAGTTACTCTCTAAACTTTTATTAAAAGCGCGGGAAAATACAAGTTTGTCAGGTATTGACAATGCAAAACACTCACAAAAGACACGCTTTGAATAATTTTTGAAGGTACGTACATGATTACTCTTTTAACTCTCTTTTACTAGCTTCAGTCATTTGGTAGGTAGGTATAGCCAGAGCATGTAATTTTAATAATTACACCGTAATAATTTAAGTATTACTAGTGATCGTCATCCGTCACTACGCTGCTGGTAAAAAAAATATTTGCTATAGGCGCAGGAGTGGCAATGTAGTAAGTAACTTGCTTACCAACCACATGGTTCTAGGTTCAGTCCCACTGCGTGGCACCTTGAGCAAGTGTCTTCTACTATAGTCTCGGGCCGACCAAAGCCTTGTGAGTGGATTTAGTAGACAGAAACTGAAAGAAGCCCGTCGTATATATATATGTTTGTGTGTCTATGTTTGTCCCCCCAACATCGCTTGACAACCGATGTTGGTGTGTTTACGTGCCCGTAACTTAACGGCTCGGCCAAAAAGTGACCGATAGAATAAGTACTAGGCTTACAAAGATATGGTTAATGGGTAAATTTTTAGATTAACACCCGCACGATTTTCACTAGGGTGTTAGGGTTAGGGTTACGGTTAGAGTTTTAGGGTTTGGGTTAGGGAATTCCGGCCCTAACCGTAACTGTAACCCTAACCCTAAAACTAAAACTAACCCCCTAGTGAAGATCGTGCGTGTGTTAATCTGAAAAATTACCGTTTAATGTTTACATCTTGACCCGGCTAACCGATATCATTAACCAAAGATATCTATTTTCCTAAAAGTTATGAGGGAAAAAATCGGATCTTGGGACTTTTTCGAAAGTCCTCTCCCCATTTCCCGATTCGTTGGCGCAAATTTTTGTTTTCATATTCATTTAATGCACTTTTTCCCCCCCACCTTTTACACATATTTGTTTTTGTTTCGGTGGCCGGATGTTAACGTAAACACTAACCTATTTATCTGTCAGTCTGGAGAAGCTTGGATTTTCACTGGATCAGTAAAACTATCCGAGACTTTTTTTCTCAAGTTTAAAATGTGACATTGTGTACGTTATCTACATTCCAACGATGGAACTTTGTATTTTTGTTAGTAACCAGCTCCTTCTTCAAATGAAGAATTTAAATAATTAAAAGCATAAGAGAAACATACACACGCCCGCCCGCACGCGGATCCTCTAAATCCAATCTACAGGGTGTCCACAAAGTCTGGGTTAATGGGGATTAACATACTTTAAGAAATTATTATTTCTTATATTTAATTGTTTATGGTATGATTTTATTTACACCATGTACCCACATGGGGATTAACACATACTTTAAGAAATTATTATTTCGGATCTATTTTAAAACGGGGGTGCCAGTATTTTCTTAACGAAACACTAACGAAACACTTTGAAACTTGGGACACTGGTAGAATGTGTCATATAAAACATCTTTTACTCTTAGTCTTCTTAACAAAAAAAAAAAGGAATTCGCAAGTTATTCCATGTTAAAGTTGTCGTATTCACTGATGTCTATTCAGCTTAATAGAGTTACTGCTGGGCGGTCATAAAAATGTTATTCCCTGTGACATATTTCATCCGGTTTAATCGTAATTTATACGCATATATTGTTTATATAGTAAATTACGCTGTGCGTATCTATGTGTGTAACAATTTTAGAGTTCGGATTCTAGAGTTAGGGTTAGGGTTACGGTTAACAGTCTGGTTAGGGTTAGGGGATTAATACGATATACACCGTTACAGCGCTAACTGTTTTCAACTGAATAGACGTCAGTGATTAGTAGAAATTATCGAAATAAGACAATTTTTTACATGAAATAAATTCGAATACAAAAATATTTTTCTGTTCTATAACACAAAATAGATAAGTATACGAAGTTTGAAAGTCTTTCCGTACCAAAAACACTACATAAAACATAAATGAAAACTGGCGCCCCCATTTTAAAATAGATCCATTATTTCTCATATTTAATTGTTTATGATATTATTTTATTTACTCCACGTACCCAGACTTTGTGGACACCCTGTATTAGTGGAACTGAGAATTTCTAAGACATTCTAAAAATTTTCCATGTGAGTTTTTTATGTGAATAGATCAGGGGTCCCCAAACTTTTTAGACCATTGACCCCCTTAATGGAATCCTTGACTCCTGATCGACCCCCAGGCATGTACAAGAAAATAAATAAATAAATAATTATAATTAAGTAGATGTGCATTTATCGACCTCTTGAATAGTCCCAATGACCCCCAAGGGGTCGATATCGACTACTTTGGAGACCCCTGGAATAGATGCATACACTTCGGTGTATACATCGACTCGCCTTTGTTAGCAACCAGTTTGAAATCTCTCAAGAACTCAAATTAAGCTAAAAAAAAATAATAACATACATACTTACATATGTATATGTGTCTGTCTGTCTGTGTGCGTGCGTGCTGTATTTTCCAGGCGTCGAGGACGCTATTCCAAAAAATATGTCTGGAAAATATACCGTGCGTCCTAGAGGTCGAAGGTTTCGTTTTGTTTTTCTCTTTTAAACTAATTTTTTTTTACCCAGAAAAAGGATGTTTATACTAAAATGTCTAATTTTACGGGAAAATGAAAGAAAAGTAAACTGCCGAATATAGACTGTATCAATAGGATCTATACGACGCCCTTGTTAAGTATGTCAAAGTGGTCGATGACGGCTTGGTTTTCATGTTTATCCCTTCACTTTTGTTCATTTTGTTACCAAAATTTTAGGCAATCTTTCTACGAAAGGACAGAAGAAAAATAAGCTATAAAGGAGGGCTTGACCAGCTAGAAATAGAAGTCGACTCTTTGTTTAAATGTTTGTGTGTTTATTTCTTTCTCTCGCTCTCTTTTATTCTTTGGCACCCCGTCCCTCTTCGTTTCACTTTATGTATCTTTCTCGCAAAGACTTCCGCCCCCCCCCCCCAATTTTATCTCAATTTTGTTTATTTAAAAATTTTTTTTTATGCCAAAAATCCCCATTTTCGGATACGGAGGTTCAGGAAAATTGCCAAAAATCGGCATTGTGAAATTTTTCCCCACCTTTTCCTCCAACTTCTTCAATTTTGACTTTTTATCCTCAACACTAACCCATAACCCTAACACTAACCCTAAAACCCTAACCCTAACCCTAACCGTAAGTACAGAAATGTTTTGAAATTTTTGTCCAAATCATAATGTCCATAGTTTTCCGAATATTTAGAAAAGAAAAAATTCTTAAAAAAAAAATTTTATAAAGACTTTTGGAAATTTTTTTCAGAATCATAATCTCCGTATTTTTTCGCATATTTAAAAAAAAAAAAAATTCTGAAAAAGTCAAAAATGAAGGAAATGGGGGTGCGGCGTGGGTGGTAATTTAGAAATGTCGATTTTTGCCAATTTTTTTGTAGATTCGTATTCCCTGTAGCCAAAAAGGGTGGTTTGTATGAAAAAAAAAAACATTTTTAGAAAGGGTATTGGGGGTGGGGCGGAAGTCTTACCGCTTTCTCTTTCTCTCTCTTTGTACATAGTACATATATCTCTAACGTTATATTTCTTTCAAATTTCCTACACGGATGTTGTTTTGTATGACTGATAAGAATTGTTTTCATTTTCTTTAGAAATTAATCCTTTCTACTATAGACACAAAGCCTGAAATTTGGAGGGAAGAGATTTGGTCGATCACAACGATCTCAGTGCTCAACTGCTTTTTATTTTATTGACCCAAAGAAGATGAAAGGCAAAGTGAACCTCGGTGGGACTTGAACTCAGAACGTAAAGATGGTCGAAATACCGCTAAGCATTTCGTCCAGTGTGCTAAAAATATTGATTTCAAATTCTTGCACAAGGCTAGCAATTTCGTAGGAGGGCATAAGGTAAATTTTCAGATTAACACCCGCACGATTTTCACTAGGGTGTTAGGGTTAGGGTTAGGGGTTAGGGTTATGGACAGAATTCCCTAACCCTGAAACCCTAACTGTAACCCTAAAACTAACCCTAACCCTAACACCCTAGTGAAAATCGTGCAGGTGTTAATCTGAAAATTTACCGGGTATAAGTAGATTACATCGACTCCAGCACTCAGAGATTAAAAAATACGTGTTTAGGGTTTAGGGTTAGGGTTTTTGCTACGCCGAAAATGGGTGGCGTACGTATTCTTTATCTCCATTCTTATTTTATCGACCCCGAAAGGATGATTGTCAAAGGTTATTTGAGTTCCCCAATAGAAAGAGCTCAACCATAAAACAGCCATTATAAGTAATTTTCTTTTGGAACAAGTGTGCTCAAAGATTTACTGCCAAACAACATTCCAAAATATCTTTACGATAATGTGTTGTCAATTACAGAAAATTGGCTGTATTCCTTTTACTTAATATTACTACAAGCTTCAGGTGAATGCACGAAATAGTAATGTCACAATAAATATGTCATGGTTTAACGATTTTCTTTCTGGATACTTCTGACCAAACAATAAGGCCATTGTTGCAAAAGATGCAATTCTCCAGAGTAATCCATGTTTAATATTCTTATAGAGTCTTTCTAGTTGGAGCAGTTTGCTCAGGACTTAACTTTCTATTTTATTAATGATTTTGTCCAGTATTGGATCATACGATATTTCCAAAATTAGTCAATTTAAATTGGCTATTTTTAAGAATCAAAATATGATCTATGTGTATTTTTATTTCTTTTATGTTTTTATTGGTAGAGTTGATAGAGCTTTGGATAGAATACTTTGCAGTATTTCTTCTGACTCTTTGCATTCTGTATTCAGATGTCACTGGTGTCAACTTTACTTTTGTCTTTTTAAGGTCAATGATAAGAAAGGATCAATATAAGGGAATGAATTGGTGGAACTATTAGAGCATCAGACTAGATGCTTTGTAGTATCTGCTCTGGTTCTTGGTGCTCTGATAGCAACGTCTGTGGTGGTACTGGTGCCAAGTTGTATCAGCCTTAAAATGAAGGCCTTTCTTTTGGATAACATTAGTGGTATGAAAAGAGAAACATACATAAATTGGCCCCCTCCTCCCCAAAAATAACAGAAAACCTTGATTCTTTGTGATTATCTTTTAGTACACTGGTAACTTCATGTCAGGCATAATGCTACTAACTAATCTTGTACTCTTAATGTTTAACCAGCTGGACCTGTATAAATTTCAGTTCTTGATAACTGACATAATTACTGATATATCAGGTCATCCCATAAGTTTTGTCTGAATTTTGAATAAAGAAAACAAGTGATCAAACGTTATATTTAATTGAAATTTAATCATCAATGTACTTTTCCTGATTATCTATGACTTCCTTTCATTTATTTACAAGTTTTTTAATCACATCAATGTAAAACTCTTTCGGTTTCAAAGCGAAGAACTCTGAAATGTCAGTTTCGACCTCTTCTGGCTTGCGAAAGTTGTGTCCCCCAAATGATTCTGTAAACTATGAAACAAATGGTAGTCTGAAGGAGCAAGGTCGGGAAAATAAGGTGGATGAGGAATTTTTTCCCAACCAAGCTCTTCGATCTTCTGTGATGTGATCTTTGCAGTGTGGGGTCGCGCGTTGTCCTGATGAAACATCACTCCTTTTCGATTCACTAAAGCGGGTCTTTTTTTCTTCAAATGCTCTAATTGCTGACAGTAGACTCGAGCATTGATTGTTGCATTAGGTAGTGACAATTCAAAGTGAATTACTCCTTTGCAATCTCACCAGATAGAGAGAAGAACCTTCTTCCCATGAAGTTCCCTTCTCGGTTGTGGTTGAGCTTTTTCCCTTTTACCAAGCCACTGTTTACGATGTTTAACATTTCAATAGAAGATCCATTTTTCATCACCAGTCACAAGTCTATCCAAAAAGGGTGAAATGAGTTCATGAGAATGGAGAGAAGAGCAGATGTCAACTCTGGATTTGCGGTTGTTTTCGGACAATTCATGAGGCACCCATTTTCCAAGTTTAGGAACCTTTCCAAGTTGTTGAAGATGATGATGAACAGTTGTATGGTTTGAACTAAGCTTTATTCCCAATTCCTCAACTGATAATGCAGGATTTTCTTCAAGTAATGCCTCAAGGAGCTTATCATCAAACTCAACTGGATGTCCTGTTCAATCTTCATCTTCAAGGCTGAAATCTCCACTTCTGAATTTTGCAAACTATCTTCTGCAAGTTCTTTCATTCAAGCATTCTTTCCCATAAACTGAATGTATGTTTCAAGTTGCTTTGGCTGCAGAGTTTCCTTTTTTGTACTCATAAAGCATTATGTGCCTTAAATGCTCTTTGAATACTTCCATGTTAGAAAGGGTTTTAATCAAAATAATTTTAATTCTATTATTCTGTAAAATAATATTTGGATAGTTTAAATGTACACAAATGCATAAAAATAATTTTTAATTCCATTAGACGTTCTAAAATACTATTAAATTTGACTCAATTTTAAAAAAGGTTAAATTGGACAGAACTTATAGGATGACCTGATAATTACACATAATCATGTGAGAAGAAAAATTTCACTCATCATCATCGTTTCACTGTCTCATTAAGGTCATTAAGAATCAATTATCATTCTGTTTAATTTATACTATTTTGTAAACATCACGTTTTACTGCCAAGTTTAGCTATGTTTTCCATGCTTATTTGTGTCAGTTACCATCAGTTAATATTCCAACTTTAGAGAATACAACATATAACTGCCTACAACTAAATGCAGGTTGTCGTAAGTAAATCCTCATGTTTGTCTCTCTACTTTATTAATTGATATTAAACGAGCTAATTTAACAGGTTAGTAAAAGGTGAATCTGAATCACTCAATGCCTGTTTAACTGCCTTGTGTTAATGCTTGCTTGCTTACCAAAGCTTTACACATCAAATACATGATTTACTTCTACTGATACCATTATGATATAATACTTCTAAAATTTCAGCTGTGATTCCTGATGGGCTGGGGCTGGGGCATGCCCTTAATTGCTTTATCTACTAAGCTATTGTTGATTCAGATAGCTGGTCCCTCAGTTGGGTCAACATTTGGCAAACTCTCCTTCTCCTGTTCATTCTCCACGTTTAGCAGCCTTTCATAATGTCATTTCCAAGCCCCTTCCTTTGCAGAATCATTAAATGCAAGTGCACCACCATTTCAAGCAGAAACATTTTTTTCCTATGACATCACGATCTTCTCTCACACACTGTCTTGCAATTCGAAACACTTCAAGTCTTTGGTCCTCACATTGCAGAACATAGGCAAACTTCTTTTCTACTTCTCCCCTAACTAGATACACCTTTTTCCTAGCTTCCTTTCTGACTATCTGATAAATTCCCTGCTACCCCAAAGCTTCCAGTCCTTCCAGGCCTGTTTCTTTACTTTAATGGCCTTGTCTACAGCATCGCTCCACCACCACATCACCCTAGGTCTGGATGGGACTTTGCACCAGGTGCAGGATTTGGTCTGTGGTGGCACTCAACAAGCTGTCCTGCAGGAATTCCCAGTTGCTCTCTCTATGTTACAAATCTGTAGTTCCTCCTCCTCCCTCTTGTCAAATTTCTATTATAAACTCCTCCAGTTAATTCTGGTCAGTTCCCCACTATTTCTACTGCTTCTGCTGAGGCTTCTCAGCTGATATGAGTCAGTTAGGAAATAGGTCTTATGTACCATATTTTGCTACTATTGTCATACTGTCATGAAAGGAAAAACTTGTATATATGCGAGAGGTACTGGGATTGCTGTCCGGATTCTCCATCAATAGATGCAGGCATGGCTGTGTGGTAAGAAGTTTACTTCTCAACCACATGATTCTGGGTTCAGTTTCACTGCGTGGTACCTTGAGCAAAAGTCTTCTGCTATAGCCTCAGGGCCGACCAAAGTCTTGTGAGTGAATTTATTTAATGCAAACTGAAAGAAGCCCATCGTGTGACATCCTGTACCCATATATGCATATGTATAAATATGTATATATATATATATATATATATATATATATATATATATATATATATATACACATACTTATTGATATATATATGTATGTATGCATGTGTGTGTGTATCTTTGTGTCCAGACCTCACCACCGCATGACATGTGGTGCTGGTGCATTTGTGTCATCTTAACTTAGCAGCTTCTCCTCTTCCAGCTGGAGCTGCTACTACTACTACTACTACTACTACTTCAAATATTTTTTCATCTAACTCGACTAGTAAAAGTAAGGTAAAAGATAAGTTGAGAGAGCATAGTTTTTCTGTTCTAGCATCAATCCAGAGTTTCATTTATAAATCTGTTTTACTATTTTTTATTTATTTTTTTTACTTGTTTCAGTCATTTGATTGTGGCCATGCTGAGGCACCACCTTTTAGTTGAAGAAATCAGTCCCTGCACTTATTCTTTGTAAGCCCGGTGCTTATTCTATTGGTCTCTTCTGCCGAACTGCTAAGTTACAGGGATGTAAACACACCAACATTGGTTGTCAAGTGGTGTTGGTAGTGGGGGAACAAAGTGGTGTGAATAAATAAACATTACATTTTTGACCGTGTAATCTGTCTACTAAAGAGTTAACATATGTCTTCATTTCCAGGGAAAGATGGGAGACACATTTTATAAATACTATGATCTCTATATACCTGAAGAGGTGCAGCCATATATAGAACCAGGCTTTTATGCAATCCTATTTGTGTCAGGTTCTGCCATTCTGATCAGCTTATTCAACAGAGTACGCATGCACCTGAAAGTCAAAACAGCTATGAATGATGCCCGCTGTAGACGTGCAGAACAGCTAAAATGCCTAAGACAAAGGCTACAGAAATCAAGTGTAAGTATTTGAAATATAATTTTCTCTATTTATTTCTCTCTCACATCACTTCTCTCTCTCTCTCTCTTATTGAATAATCAAATAAAACAATGGCTAGATTTAATGTTACTGAAAGAATATGAATGTTCGGATGGTCACAGCTAGAATGTCTTTGATCAGGAAATAAATGAAATCTTCCAGGATGTTCCAATGATCAAATGAGTGAAGGAAGATAGATTTTTCCTTTACTCTTTTACTTTTTTACTTGCTTCAGTCATTTGACTGGCCATGCTGGAGCACTGCCTTTAGTCGAGCAAATCGACCCCAGGACTTATTCTTTGGAAGCCTAGTACTTATTCTATCAGTCTCTTTTGCCGAACCGCTAAGTTACGGGGACGTAAACATACCAGCATCGGTTGTCAAACGATGTTGGGGGGACAAACACAGATACACACACACACATACATACATACACACACATATATATATATATATATATATATATATATATATATAACTCTTCGAAACGCTGGTGTTAAAATGGGGGTAGCTGATGAAGGAAATTGTTCTCTATGTGGCTTGTGTGTTTTCTGTACTCTGGTTATTATTTTCTTGTCTATGTTTTGTTTACAATGTCCTGTACCCAGATATGCACCTATATATACAGGTAGACGTATATGCATATACTCACTTGTTATTTGTTATATATATATATATATATATATATATATATACATACATATATATACACATATATACAATGGGCTTCTTTCAGTTTCCGTCTACCAAATCCACTCACAAGGCTTTGGTCGGCCCGAGGCTGTAGTAGAGGACACTTGCCCAAGGTGCCACGCAGTGGGACTGATCCCGGAACCATGTGGTTGGTAAGCAAACTACTTACCACACAGCCATTCCTGCTTTTCTTTTTCTCTCCCATCATCATTGTTATTGTTGTCATCATCATCATCATCGTCATCATTTAACATCCATTTTCCATGTTGATATGGGTTGGAATCAGAATGATCCTGGGATTGAAAATCTGCTCTTCATTTGGTTCTTGAACACCCAGCATTGGGATCTGAATTAAAAGCATTTGGGTTGCTATTTCTAGCAGGTTGATTCACACCATCTTGTTTGATATTTGTCAGATGATGTCAGAGATCAAGGGGGAGATAAATGACATTCATTTCATTAATTTTACGTCGAGATAAGAACTTTGGGACAAATTAGCCAACAGTTGGAATTCAAATTTAGACTGGAATAATATTATGATTGCATTACAGAATTAATTCTCATCCATCCTTAACTTCTGGTCAAACACCACTGGGGCATATAATCATTAGAGACGTATTACTGTCATGCTATTTAGCTCTTTTCAGTTTTGGGCCCAATTAGCCTTCCACAGGAGCTGGTTTAAAAGTTCGCATGTTGTTGGCACTCTGTCGGTTACGACATCGAGGGTTCCAGTTGATCCGATCAACGGAACAGCCTAACCACTGAACCATTTGCCTTCACACACATATATATTAAACATATATGATGAGCTTCTTTCAGTTTTCATCTACCAAAGCCAATCACAAGGCTCTGGTTGGCCTGGGGCTGTAGCAGAAAATACTTGTCTAAGGTGCCACACTGTGAGATTGAACCTGAAAGAAGCATGTGGCTAGGAAGCAAATTCCGTAGTGAGTCAAGAATCAAATTCATAAGTCAAGGCGAAAACAAAACAGTATTTGAAATATTAAGGAACTCATTTCTTATTTTCACTCTTTTTCATACAAGATTTTATTTTCCTTCTGTTCTTCATGTCTTTCAGCTTACTTTAGAAATGAGGAACAAAATTCTATCACTGGATATTGTCCATCTGCAGAAGTTTCTCAGAGATCGCTCACTAAAAGCCATTGATGTCCTTCACGCTTATCAATTCAAGGTTGTTTAATTTTTATTTATTTTATGTTTCTTGTGTGGTTTTTTTTTTTTTGAAGGTGTTCATTGATTGGTTTTTAACTCCCTGAATATATCCAATCAAAATTTAATTGCTATTAATTAACTGCACAATGCAGTTTTACTCCATTGCTTTCAATAAAACTCTCCCCATGTTGCAGGAAGCAGAGACACAATCAGTGAGACTTTTTTTTGCAAAAGATAATTTTTCACTTTTATTATACTTTTACTTTTACTTGTTTCGGTCATTTGACTGCGGCCATGCTGGAGCACTACCTCAAAGGGTGTTGGTCAAAGAAATCGACTCCAGGGCTTATTCTTTGTAAGTCTCGTACTTATTCTATTGGTCTCATTTGCCAAACCAAAGCCTTGTGAGTGGATTTGGTAGATGGAAACTGAAATAAGCCCATTGAGTGTGTGTGTGTATATATCTGTGTGTGTGTGTGTGTGTGTGTGTGTGTGTGTGTGTGTGTGTGTGTGTGTGTGTGTTTGTGTGTGTGTGTGTGTGTGTGTGTGTGTCTTTGTATCTGTGTTTGTCCCCCATCACCACTTAACAACTGGTGTTGGTGTGTTTATGTCCCTGTAACTTAGTGATTCAGCAAAAGAGACTGACAAAATAATTATCAGGCTTTACAAAGAAAAAAAAAATAGTGGCATTGATTCCTTTGACTAAAATTTTCCGAGACATATATATGACAGGCTTCTTCCAATTTCCATCTACCAAATCCACTCACATGGTGCTGGACGGCCTGAGGCCATAGTAGAAGACACTTGCCCAAGGTGCTACGCAGTGAGACTGAACCCAGTACTATGTGGTTAGGAAGAAAGCCTCTTACCACACAGCCAAGCTTGTCTGTTTATAATTTACAAGAATCAAATTCTGGCTAAACTGAGAAAAGTCATAAACAAAAATCAGCATATTGCCATTTATACTGAAGATTTGTGTTAGGCGATTGTACCTAACCATTCAAAACAACCATCCTTTTGCCAATGTTATGAACCTATATTTAGCAATAATAATCTCTGATTTTCTGTTGTAGGCACTTGAAGCTCAAGAGAAAATCAACTGCGTAGTTGCTATAATTCCTGATGCTGAGGTAAGGAGGCATGATCTATTCTGTGTTTATTTTCTAAGCAGACCACAATGTGTATGCTGTGTATTATTCCATATAGTGTTCTCTAGATTCCTGTGTTTGTTTCCTGTCTTACCTGTACTGTTTGTGTCTACAGTTCTTTCTTCATCTGTATTTTGTGCCTGTGATGTATATATATATATATGTATGTGTGTTTGAATGTGAGTATGTGAGCATTTGTCTTCTTTGTCTTGACATTATGTGTGTGCGTGTGTGTGTGCTTTGTGTGAGTGTTGTAAATGACTGTTACACACACACACACACACACACTTATATGCAAAAAGATAGTCTTGCTATCTATGTAGATCACATATCTGGGAACCCAGTATAAGATACTTGTATGCATACAGATCCAACAACACTCAATGATCTCTACTGTTATTTATGTTTAAATGTGCACTCACCTGTTGCCTAGATTGACTCAAGAGAACAATAGATGATGTTGGTCCAAATTACCATGATGGTTATAATTCAGCTACAGCACACAGACCCCCCCCCCTTCTTCAAAAAAGACCTTTAATTTAAAATTACAGACTTCTTCATTTTTTACATGTTAACCAAAATATCATGCTGTGGAATTACACAACTGCAAAGGAACTTATCAACCTCACAACCATATCGTTTGAGCTTGGTGCAGCCTTCTGGCTTGCCAGTCCTCAGTCAAATCGTCCAACCCATGCTAGAATGGAAAGCGGATGTTAAACGATGATGATGATGATGATGATAACAACACACAGAACCCCTGCTTCTTCATTAAAGACCCTTAATTTGAAATTACAGACCTCTTTCTCTCTTCGTAGTAACCAGATTTATTTAAATTATTATACTTCTTCATGGATTATTTTTTACTGACACAGACTTACAATTTTCTCAATTCTATATTTTACCTTATATAGCAATGATGATACAATAAACATTTCCCTGAGCTATCAGAGATCATAGTTTAAATGCAAAATAAATATTAATGATCTTGTATTTGTTTTTTCCTCAGGAATTAGCACTGAAATGTGATTCTCAACCATATGTGACCAAACCTCTTCATGGAATTCCAGTTAGTCTGAAAGAAACCATATTCCACAAGGTTGGTTTTTATTTGAAAATTAATTTTTAGTAACAATACAACTGTGAATCTTAATTTCTTTTCTAAGACAACTCAGTTCCAAAAGTTACAAAGTGTGCAGTGATTTCCACATGAAATTATAAGGCTACATTCATAGCCAGTTATTAATTGAAACGATATTTTTGGCTGATTTTGTTTTGGTTAAGAAGGGCTTTTTTATACTTGAAGAAGGAATTGTATACACCATAATAAGGAAGCAAATTGGTGGAGAGAATATATTGCAATACTTATCTTAGCTCTCTGTTCCCTGAGTTCAATTCCTGCCAAGAACTATTCTTCCTTTTATCCTTTCAGGATTGATACAGTAACTTGTCAAGGGCAGTGGATGGACAAAATTGATGAGATACCTGCAGAATTTGACTCAAAAATTGCAAAAGATACAAATTTTACATTCTGAGTTCAAATTCCCAAAGAGGCCAATGGTCGGCACAAATCACCTAACCATGGGAGTCCCTTGTTCAATCTACAATTTGCTTGTATGGACAGGTAGGCCTATAACCAACATAGATAATAGTTGGTAATAGCATTCAAGAATTGACAATGGCTAAGTAGGTGTTCCAATACTTGTTATCAAGGCTATTAATACCAGTTGTCATTGGTAACTGCAATGAGAGCTGCTGTTCTGGAAAAGGCCTACTCAGTCATTGCTATAATGTATGAGCATAATGAGGATTGGGGAATTGGGGAGGAGAGAATAGAGAAAAGAAAGAAAAAATTTTCCTCATCTCTGGGTTAAAAGCTGGTTGTTGGTTATTTTCATTGCTACATTCTCCACTGGACTGCAGTACATGTTACCATATGAACCAATGAGGTAATTTCTGCAGTCACTCAACCTACAAGAAATAATCAACAAATCACTCTCAAATTATACTCTAATATTTTAATAAAGACGAATGGGGTTGACTATGTTGTTCTTCATATTGTAAAAATATCAGATGGTCATGGCCGAATGCCTTTTGACCATAAGTCTGCTTGACCAAGGCTGACCAGAGGCTAAACAACAATAGCAATTTTATGATCACTAAGTTCCATTCGTGATATTCCTATTTTTGTTTTCCTCCAGACACAGTGTATCTAGGATTACAGTATCCTTTTTGTCATTTCTTAGTTTTTAAGACAACAAGATGTAATTCGAAAGGAGAATTAGCTTCTATTTCCCAGCAGGTCAAACAATCACGTAGAAACTCTCTGACTTGTGATTGTGATTGTTAGTATTGTACAATGAACTAAAATTCTTGTTGCTATGGTTATTGGACCCTGTTCTTAC
>NC_142934.1:15181957-15206957 GCF_046866305.1 Octopus bimaculoides | reverse complement strand
GGTCAGATCTGGCTGGTTTGAACGTAAAACAGGCAGAATATTTGAGCCAGATATGGCCAGTTTAAATTCTAAAGGGTTAAACGTACAGCTTTGTGTTTATGCCTGTTGAAGTTGATCTTTTTTTTTTAATAAATTATTAAATGTAATTAGTTCAAAAGTTTTGATTTTATTTTTAATTATATTTACTTTTATTAATTGCTAAGTGTCAATATAATATTGCTAATTAATTCATACATCTGTGAATTAGTTCATTTTCAAATTCCAATTACAGGACAGGAAGCACATGTAATGCATTCAAGGATCAAATTCTCAGTAAGAATTATATCACTATTTTTCCCTTCTTGTCTCCATTTATGCACAAAAGCTTTGGTGACATGAACCAATGAGGTAACCACTATGCAATCACTTAACCTGCTAGAAATAGCAGGTAAATTTCCCTCACCGACCCTACCTCTAAAAAAAAATGGCAAAGGACATTAGATAAATTAATCCTAGATTTACTGTCTGGAAAATAAGTACAAGATGTTATAGAGGGGGAGTGGTAAGCAGTGATAAGTAAAATTGTAATGTTATTATCAGTCCAAATATGCTTGTGGGACATTTGAACTGGAGAACAAGCTATTCACTGCGTTTGTCATGGAAAATATATCCTGTTTGTTGACAAATGGTGTGTATAGACCTAGATCAGCTCACAGTGCTACCTACCTGTGAGATGCTAGAATTTTGGAGTAGTTATTTCCTCTTTGGTCACAGACACCAAGCAGGTGGCGCTATGAGCTGATTGAAGAGATTGACTCTCTTATGCTTTTCCAGTTACCATACGGTGACTGGCAGCGCTATTTGGCGCCTCACCCTAAGTAAATTACAGTGGGAGAGTGCTAAGCAGTGATAAGTAAAATTGTATTGAAATTGAACTAAATTTGACGACTGGCCCCCATGCCAATGTCTCCTCCATTGGACACTAAACTCGGCTTGCGAAGACTTGTTGGGGCAAGCGAAAGCGAAATCATGATGGCACCTGTACCAGTAGAGCGCTAAGAGCAATGTTTGAGTGTGATCGTAACCAGCGTCGCCTTCCTGGCACGTGAAAAGTTGTTTGAGTGAGATCATTACCAGTGCTGCTGGACTGTGCAGGTGGCACGTAAAATACACCATTTTGAGCATGGTTGTTGCCAGTACCGCCTGACTGGCCTTTGTGCAGGTGGCACGTAAAAGCACCCACTACACTCTCAGAGTGGTTGGCGTTAGGAAGGGTATCCAGCTGTAGAAACTCTGCCAGATCAGATTGGAGCCTGGTGCAGCCATCTAGTTCACCAGTCCTCAGTCAAATCGTCCAACCCATGCTAGCATGGAAAGCGGACGTTAAACGATAATGATGATGATGATTATCAGCCCGAATATTCTTGAGGCACATTTAATCTAGTTGTATACACACCATTTGCCAACAAACAGGATATATTTTCTCTGACAAAACACAGTGAGTAGATTGTACCCCAATTCAAACGTGCCACAAGCATATTTGGACTGATAATAACATTACAGGTACATAATGGTTTTGGCTGGAATGTTTTACCATGGGTGTCCTTTGTCAGAAGTTTGTGACAGTATATTCTCTATTATAGAGCCTTCAACAACATCAACAGGATGATGCCGGTGTATATAAGGTACTCTACTCTCTTGTATCCACCATTGTTTTTACTTGTACTTATTTGCCTCGCTCGTTAAATCTTCATATCTTCTTTTCACTTCTGGCTCGTCTGTCTTTCTTTCTCTCTGTGTCCCTTGTTTTCTCTATTTCTTTTCCTTCCTTCCTTCCTTCCTTCTATTTTTTTTATTTTCACTTTCTTTCATTCTTTCCTTGTTTGTTTGTTTATTCCCTCTTCCACCTCTCCCTTTTTCTCCCCCTTCTTGTTCTCCCATTTCTTTACCCCCTCTCAGCACCCCCCTTCTTCCATTGCCTTTGTCATTTACATATTGGTGCCACCACATTTCTGCAGAGAAACTACATCATATGGTGCCTGACAGAAACATTCCCGTATCATCCATGCCACCAGAAAATCACAAATTTGATATATACATATGTATATATATGTGGATATATATATATATATATATATATATATATATATATATATATAACCCCCCCCATACACACACACACACACACACACACACATATAGGTGCAGGCATGGCAGTGTAGTAAGAAGCTTGCTTCCCAACCACATGGTTCCGTTTAGTCCCACTGCATGGCACTTTAGGCAAGTGTCTTCTACTATAGCCTCAGACCAATCAAAGCCTTGTGAGTGGATTTGGTAGACGGAAACTGAAAGAAGCCCGTCGTATATATGTATATATATATATATATATATATATATATATATATATATATATATATATATATATATGTGTGTGTGTGTGTGTGTGTGTGTGTCTGTGTTTGTTCCCCCAGCATCGCTTGACAACCGATGGTGGGGTGTTTATGTCCCCGTAACTTAGCAGTTCGGCAAAAGAGACCGATAGAATAAGTACTAGGCTTACAAAGAATAAGTCCTGGGGTCGATTTGCTCGACTAAAGGCGGTGCTCCAGCATGGCCGCAGTCAAATGACTGAAACAAGTAAAAGAGTATGTGTGCATGTGTATGTATACATGTGTGTATGAATGTGCATACATCTCCTTTCCATGTTGCCATAACTAAGGATAAGTTGTAACAGTTCCCATCATGGTGTTATAGAGTGAACATCTTAACCAGACACTTATGCCTATTTACATAACAAATTTGTTGTTAATTATTAATTATTTCTTCAATTACAGTTGAGAATTCCATTGGTCCAATGGCCCAGACTGCTGATGGTCTAATTATTACAGCAAAAGCACTGTTTTCCCCTGAAGTTTTTGAAATGGATCACAAAATAATTCCTGTGGCATTCCAAAATCATGTAAGGAATTGTTTTGATTAATTTTGATACACTTTCCAAAATTACTGCTGCACTGTTTGATCAGCAATACAATGTTTACTTCATCTATTACCACCATAACATCATGATTTCATCACCAATACCATCTTTACGACTGCCATTTATCTCTTTCATTTCTTCCACCCTCTGTACCGTCATGACCACAATCACTATCATTGGTGTCTTTTTCATTATCTGTGGACAAGATATCTCAAGAACCGCTGGATGGATTTAGATGAAACTTTCAGGGATGTTTCGCCTCATGACCGGCATGAACTCGTTAGATTTTGGGCTCGATCCTGTACTGGACAAAGATTCTGGATTATTTTTCCGTTTTTTTCACTTAATTTTTGGAAGTGATTGAGTTGATTCTTAGTGTTCTCATTTGTGAGAGCAGTCAAGTTTATTTCAGATATTCTCATTTTAAAAATCATTTCCAGCTAATCGTTGAGAGGACATTTATGTTGCCTTGGTGGAGGTTTGCCCTTTCTGAGTGCTCTTGTTTTATGTTGAATTGTTTCCTTTTGTTTTGGTTATTAAACGATGAAAATTATACCTAATTAACATTCACCACTCTTCGGATGAATTCTAAAAGAAATATCAGAATATGTCATACAAATTTCAGACAAAAAAACTGATAAGAAACAAAAACTAAAAGTAATTTACCTAAATAAATTTATAAGACAGGTTTGCAAACATATCTTGCCAGTTCAAGACAATAATAAAAACATTGCTTTTTTTTTGTATTTTTCTGCAATGATTTCTTATACTAATAATGAATAAATTTTTCTTGATACTTTCCAGCTGTTTGAAGATAAAAGAAAACTGCGGATTGGATATTATGTGACTGATAATGTAGTTAATGCTACCCCTGCCTGCCGCAGAGCAGTTCTTATGGCAAAGAAAGCTTTGGAAGCTAAAGGGCATACGGTAAGAATGTTGTTGTTGCTGTTGCTGCTCTTGCAGAATTACCAGAGCATGAGACAAAATGCCTTGTGTTGTTTCTTTCAGGTCTTCAAGTTCTGAGTTCAAATCCTACTTAGCCTGCCATCTAATTAGCTTGGCAACTTCTCCCCTCAAGATTTCATGCCTTGTGCCTATATTAGAAACAACTATTGTTTATTCTTTCTATTTACCGTATCCTATCGAGCTAGGTCCAAACGATGGGCCTGAGGTACTATAGGGAAGATGTCATTTGACTGACCACACTCTCCATAGTATGTGAACCATTCCAAGTAGCACAATCCTCTGGACTACATAAATATTTATGTTACCTCGGATGCCGTTGATGAATTTCTAGTTTTAGTGTTCCAGTGACCGCTGGCATTATTTCAGTTTTCATCTTCTTCATCTTGTTGATTTTGATTTCCTGGTCTTTGTACATAATCAGCTTCTCTGTGATTTTCATGAAGGTGTCTCTTGAAAGGTATTGCAATATCAATAAATATACATATCCTGTTCTTCTGTCCTTGGTAACAATGCCTGGCTTGTTGGATTTATCATCATCATTATAATTATTATTACTATTATTATTTATTATAATTAAGATAGCAAGCTGACAGAGTCATTAGCACACCTAGTGAAATGCTTAGAAGTATTTCAGCTGTCTTCATGTTCTAAGTTCAAATTCTGCTGGGGTTGACATAGCCTTTCATCCTTTTGGGGTTGATAAAATAAGTACTAGTCAAGCACTAGGATCAATGTAATCAACTAGACCCCTTCCCCAAAATTTCAGGCCTTGTGCCTGTCATAGGAAGGATTATTATTATTATTAGTAGTAGCGGTGGTGGTGGTGGTAGTGGTGGTGCAGTGAGCTAGCAGTATCGTTTAGCAGAATCATTTAGCTAGCAGAATCGTTTAAGGCGGTGAGCTGGCAGAAACGTTAGCACACTGGGCGAAATGCTTAGCGGTTTTTTGTCTGCCGTTACATTCTGAGTTCGAATTCCACCAAGGTCGACTTTGCCTTTCATCCTTTCGGGGTCGATAAATTAAGTACCAGTTATGCACTGGGGTCGATGTAATTGACTTAATCCCTTTGTCCTTGTTTGTCCCCTTTATGCTTAGCCCCTTGTGGGCAATAAAGAAATAAGAATTGTTTAGCATGCTGGACACAATGCTTCTCAGCATTTCATCCAAATTTTTTTTACAGTCTATGTTTGAAGTTCAACTTTACCTTTCAGGGTTAATAAAATAAGCACCAGTTGAGCATTGGAGTCAATGTAATCAACTGCCTGCCTCCCACCATAAATTTCAGGCCTTGTTCCAAAATTAGAAACAATTATTATTAGTACCATAAAGAAGTTGTTAAAGTTGCATAAATGATAAAGTACAGCTGAAGGCCATACAGTATTTAATTTCATTCCCTAATGTTCTGGATCATTGGTATAGAGTTGACTTTGGTTTTTCTTCTTCCTGTAGAAATATAATACAGCATGTCCATAAATTACCGTTACAATTTGTGAAAATCAAAAAGAAATGAAAAATAAGGATACCTTAGCAGGGTTAATTGGAAAACATAGGCAAAGAAATAAAGTTTTATTAGTAATATCAGAACACTTCCACATGGGCTCTATTGGTTGCATGCAACACATTTGGACGATGCTCAATTTCTGAACATTTCTGATTTCCCATCCCTTTTTCACTAAGAATCTTCCATATTCACCATCTTCCACGTTTCCCTTCAATTTTCAAACATCTTAGAGACAATTGAGTCCTCTCCTATTTGTTCTTGCAATGAAGCATCCATCACTGATAAATGTTGCTGTTTCATTTGATTTACAGGTCGTTGAATTTACTCCTCCTAGAATCTTGGATGCTCTCTGTATAGCAATGCATATATTGTGGTCTGATGGCCACGTCCTGAGAAGAATAATGTAAGTATTGTTTAGAGCAGGCATGGGCAATCTTTTTCAAGAAATGAGTTGCGTAAGACTTGGCTCATCATTAAGCTGCACTACTAAAAAATCCAAAGTAAATTTTCATTGACATGCCATTCAGAAAGAAAGTCTTGTGGACTGAATGTGGCCCATGGAACTTTCTGAATGACTCAGTTTGCCCATGATTGGTATAAAGTAAAATACAGAGTATAAGGAAACTAGTGAGGGTTAGTGTCAGTAATAATTAATATAATCAAAGAGTTAGTATAATTAATGTAATTAAAGAGTTTGAAGTGTAATCCAATAAGTCTGATTACCACAAGGAGTGAAAAGTTCAATGGTTCAAGGTTTTGATCTTCAGTAAAGAATAGAGAAAGATGCAGTACAGTGCATTAGACATCAGATTGCTTAAAAAGGTAAAGACCCCTTCGGTCATGAATGACCATGGGCTTGCACCAAGAAAGCTCCCTTCCAGGGCACAAATCTGGGTAAGGTTGTTTTGTGGAAGACCAGCTGTTACCCATGCATACCAGTCCTCTCTCTCCATGCCACTGATGTTGTCCAAGGGAAAGGCAAAAGGGCTGATACAGCTTGGCACCAGTGATGTCGCAACTCATTTCTACAGCTGAGTAAAGAGGTACAATGTGAAATAAAGTGTCTTGCTCAAGAACACAACACACAGCCCAGTCTAGGAATTGAACTCACTACCTCATGATTATGAGCCTGATGCTCTAACCACTGAGCCATGCACCATCATCAGACTGCTACACATATATTGAATCATTATCGTTGTTGTTGTTGTTGCCACCATTGCTGTCACTGCCACTGTTGCTGTTGCGGACATTCCACCACCGCTGTCATTGCCATCATCATCATCTTCATCATCATCATCATCATCATTTAACATTCATGTTTCATGGTAGCATGGTTTGGATAGTTTGACAGTATCTAATGGGGCCCAAGTACTGCATCATGCTCCAATGTATGCTTTGGCATGGTTTCTACAACAGAATGACTTTCCCACTGCCAACCACTTTACAACATGTAGCAGATGTGTTTTTTTTTTTTGTGCCACCAGCACCAGCACCAGTGACGCCATTTTACAGTTTACAAAACTATGACGCCAGATGGGGGAAACTTTATGCTCGGAGATGAGAGGAAAAAGATGGGTAAAAGTATGGGAGAATCATCATCATTGCCATCATCATCCGTTAACGCCCCTTCACCATGCTGGAAAGCTGCAGAGCTGCACCAGGTTCCAGTTTGATTTGGCTTGGTTTTTAGAAATGGCTAACAATTTAATTTCTTACATAAAACATAACTTCTTAAGAGAACTCCAGTAGTATTGAATTAATCCGTATGTGATTTCATTAAGTACAGTTTATAGTTACTTTTCAGCTTGTTGAGAAAGAATATCCTTTGAGTGTTTAATTATAAGACATCGTTAAATGTTCTCTTTCTCTCTGTGGATTGTTTACAGTCACTTATATTTGCCAGACAAGCAGTTCCAGGTTTAGGGTTGAAACCATCATGAATCTGGTATCTGCAGTTAATGAGGGGTACTTCCTTGTTTTTTTTTGTTTTGTTTGTCTTTTCATTATTTTCCATATCTTTTCTTTTACAATTATTTATAATCCAAGCAGATAGTCAACTTTTTGTTTACCTTAACAGATTTTCCCATCTTTGGTGATTTAAACTCTTATTTTCCTCTCTATTATGTTTTCTCTCTTTCTATCTCACACATGCTCACTTCCTCCCTCTCCCTCACTCCTACATTAGCACTTTACTGTTGCTCCTGGTTTTTTCTCTGCCAGCCTTTCTTCTCTCTAACTCCTCACTAACTTCATGTCTCACTTTATCTCCAGTGTTACTTTGCTCCAAATCTTCACTTCTGCTTTTCCCCAATACAAACTTCATCTTTGTTTCATCCTTCGTTAAAAGATATTATTGCTTTTATATCGGGCCAAAAAACTCTTATTTTTTATCATCTCTTTTGCTGTTGTCCCAAGAAACTTTGCTTTATGTGTCAACCCATAAGACTTCATAAACTGTTCTGTCTTTAACCATAGTAATTGCTTACAATCACCAGTTTAAGCCAAGATCATAATGAATCTTATAAGCCAAGATCATGATGAATCTGGTAGTCAGGATGACTAAATAGGGAAATTTCTCTTTTTGCTTTTCAGTTTTATTCATGTCTTTTCACTTACATGGGTGTATTTGTGTGTGTGTGGGCGCGTGCACATGTGTGTGTTATTTCTTTACTACCCACAAGGGGCTACACACAGAGGGGACAAACAAAGATAGACAAACGGATTAAGTCGATTATATCGACCCCAGTGCGTAACTGGTACTTATTTAATCGACCCAGAAAGGATGAAAGGCAAAGTCGACCTCGGCGGAATTTGAACTCAGAACGTAGCGGCAGACGAAATACTGCTAAGCATTTCGCCCGGCGTGCTAACGTTTCTGCCAGCTCGCCGCCTTTTGTGTGTGTGTGCGTGCATGTGTGTGTGCATGCGTATGTGTGTGCATGCGTGTATGTGTGTGTGTATATGCATAGACATTATGTAAATGTATACATATACATATATATGTATATGTTAATATAAACAGCCATGTGCAATGTGTTACTATAAAGGAAAAATATAATTGTCACTAAATGCGATCAAGGGTGTCAGAGCACCTACATTGCTAGAAATAAGAGCTAAAATGCTCTAATGCTGTAGGAAAAGCACATAATTGTGTGTGTGTATATAGTCACAAGGATTGTAATCACCCAAAACCACCAATCATTTTATATATATATATATATATATATATATCATCATCATCAACATCCTCATCATCATTCCTAATGCCAACTGCTTTACAGAATGTACTTGGTGCTTTTTACATGATACCAGCACTAGTGTTTT
This sequence comes from Octopus bimaculoides, assembly GCF_046866305.1. Lineage (NCBI taxonomy): Eukaryota > Metazoa > Mollusca > Cephalopoda > Octopoda > Octopodidae > Octopus > Octopus bimaculoides. Next base: position 15,198,207 of record NC_142934.1, on the reverse strand, counting down.
ATATGTGGTACCAGCACCAATGCTTTTTATGATGATGATGATGATGATGATTGTGTGTGTATGTGTGTACATACATGTGCACATGACTTCTGCACAGTTTCTGACTACCAAACTTCACTCAGAAATCATTGGTCACCTTGATGTTTTGGTAAATGGCATTTGCTGTAAGGAAGCTAGCTTCTCAGTGCTGTGGCCTTACCTGCATCCCTGTTTAAAACATTCTTTCAGTTTCTGTTTGATAAAAAGAAAGAGAAAGCTAACCAGTTTGTAAGTTGTATTTTAAAATTGTACTATATAATGTTATATATATATATCTCTCTTTCTTGCTTTTTTTTCTTCAGAAAACATGAGAAACCATGTAAAGAGATGTTCTTTGCAAGAACCTTTGAAGGTTTTAACAGAATTATCGCATGGTTTGCTTACCCTTTTGTAAGTAATATCTTAATATAATATCTTAATACTAATATCTTAATAGAAGGTGGTGAGCTGGCAGAATTGTTAGCACGCCGGGAGAAATACTAATGGTATTTCATTTGCTGTTACATTTTGAGTTCAATTCTGCACTATGTGCATCATCATCATTGTCATCATCATCATCATTGTCATCATCATCATCATTGTCATCATCATCATCATTGTCATCATCATCATCATTGTCATCATCATCATCATCATCGTTGTCATCATCATCATCTTCATTACCATCCTCACCCACCACCACCACCACCACCAGCATTTAACATGCATTTTCCATGCTAGTGGGTTTGACCCTGCCATCAGTGCCCAACAACTGGTGTGTTTATGTCTCTGTAACTTAGCAGTTTGGCAAAAGAGACCAATAGAATAAGTACTAGGCTTACAAAGATTAAGTCTTGGGGGTTGACTGTTTCAACCAAAAACCCTTTAAGATGGTGCTCCAGCATGGCTGCAGTCAAATGACTGAGACAAGTAAAAGAATAAAAGAATATAAATTATATGAAATTGAAACAAATTGTTCATTGAAAAACTCATTTCTCTTCTCATTATTACTTTTAGTTTTTTTCTATATTTCTTCAAATTATTTCCACTATTTTGTAGGACAAAGTATCGTCTCGGATCATTCGTACAATGGATGGATTGCGGTGAGTGTGAACTAGTTTTGTTTTTTTTCTCTCCCCACTTGCTTTTTTAAATTTTCTATCTGTCTATTTCATGGTCTGTATTTTGCTTTATTCACTAATTTTTATACAGTACACTCCCTCCTATCTGTTACTCAAATAATTGGAGCTCTCAAGCAACTGGCACTCAGCAAAAAAAAGAAAAAAAAGGAAAACAATTTGTGCTAATTTGTTTTGATTAATTAATTGTCTTAAAAAGAAAATTTCTACTGTTACAGTATTGTATTTTACTGCATTTGCATCTGTATTTTATTAGGTTAACATTCTAGTATTTAAACTGGCCATATCCAGCCAAAATAATCTCCCTGTCTTATTTTCAAACTGGGCAGATCCAACCTCTCACACATCCCTTACAATATTATTTTACAAATAAACAATCACATCATTGAAATCTTAGAACTACAAGATAATGCTTGACTATTTCAAATTGATGTGAATAAATAAGCATTACATTTATTTGACAGAGAAATCTCAATGCTAAAGGATTAATAAAACCTTTTCTTTACTATTTCTCTGCTATGTTTAGGATATTACTGATAACAACAATGTTATTCTGTTACTTGTTTCAGTCATTTGACTGCGGCCGTGCTGGAGCACCACCTTAAAGTGTTTTTAGTTGCAGAAATTGGCCTCAGGACTTATTCTTTGTAAGCCTGGTACTTATTCTATTGGTCTCTTTTGGTGAACTGTTAAGTTGCGAGGATGTAAATACAACATCAGTTGTCAAACAATGATGGTAGGGCAAACACAGACACAAAGACACACACATAACTATATATATATATATATATATATATATATATATATATATATATATATATATATGATGGGCTTCTTTCGGTTTCTGTCTGCTAAATACACTCACAAGGCTTTGGTCAGCCTCAGGCTCTAGTAGAAGACACTTGTCCAAAGCACCACTCAATAAGACTGAACCCGGAACTATGTGGTTGGGAAGCAAGCTTCTTACCACACAGCTACACCTGCACCTGTCAAAAATTTTCATCATGATTTGACCTGTTACTTGTTAATTAGATATATTATGATGTGAATATAGAATTTTTTAAGGTACTATGGCAATGTAAAAAGTGATGATCAGATATCCTGAAAATTCAGTTATTCAGCAATACTCTGGTCCCAGTGGTGTTGGATGTGAGAGAGCTTACTGTATAGAATTGTTTTCTTTGACAAATTTAAGCTTGGTAGTAATAAAATATTTGAATATTTTCTCCCTGTTTTTAATTCCAGGAATTATCGTGACATATATAACTTGGTCAATGAGAAAGAAGTGAGTCACTTTAACATATTCTTCTTTTGTAGCTGAAATAGTTCTAGTTAACTTTTCTATGTCATAGTTGAAAGACTCATTTTGTCCACAAAAATATTATTGTAAAAAAGTTACCATATTTTAATGTGTATAAGGAACCCTCATGTATAAGAAATCCCCCAATTTTTTTGGCTTAAAATTTGGAAAAAAGGTTTTGTAAGGGATTATGATACTATCCATGTATAAGAAACTCCCATATTTTTTAAACCTAATTTTTGACAAAAAAGGGTTCTTACTCGTTAAAATAGGGTAAGTTGAAATTCCTTTATTACCTCTGCCTTAGCAAAGGTGGAGATATTGTTTTCAGTTGTGTTTGTTTGTTTGCCTGTAGACAAGATGTCTCAAGAACTGGTGGATGGATTCAAATGAAACTTTCAGGGATGTTTGGCCTCATGACTGGCGCAAACTGAGATTTGATTTTGGGATTGATCTGGCACCGGACAAGAATTCTGGATTATTTTTCCAGTTTTTTAACTTTTTTTGTGAGCAGTTGAGTTCATTTTTAGTATTCTTGTTTGTGAGGGCTCAACATGTACATTTAAAGTAGTTCTATGTAATTTCGTTTGTGTAGTATGGTTTGCAGTAAGGATATTTTGGCCAGATATTGCCAGATTAAACTCAAAAACATGCAGGTTAGAATCACTAGTTATTGTTGGCTCTTCTCTTATGTTTCAGAAATATAATGAGGAATTTGCTAACGCTATGCAAAATGATAAACTGGATGCTCTCATCTGCCCTGTCATGGCTTCACCATCATTTTTGATAAGCTGTCCAAACTTCGGAAGTAAGTCCATATTATTTTAAATCAATCTGAATTGAACATTTCAAAAAAAAAAAAAATTTCTTGTGAACTAAGAATGTAATCTTTTATCTTTTACTTGTTTCAATCATTGGACTGGGGCCTTGCTGGGCACCACCTTGGGGGGTTTTACTAATACAAATTGGTCTCCAGTACTTATTTTACAAAGCGTGGTGCCTTATTCTATCAGTCTCTTTTGCCAAACCACTTAGTTGTCAAGCAGTGATGGGGGATAAATACAAACACATTCACAGAGATACACACACACACTAGTGTGTGTGTGTGCATGCACACTCACATGTGTATGCACACACAGTCACACGCACATATGCATACACACACACATATGTACATATACTGACACACATACACATACAGACAAATGATGGGCTTCTTTCACTTTCCATGTACCAAATCTACTGACATGGCTTTGGTTGACCTGGAGCTATAGTAGAAGATACTTACCCAAGGTGTCATGCAGTGGGACTGAACCTGGAACCATGTGATTGTGGAGGAAACAAAACAAAAAATGTGTATGAGTGTGTTGCAAAAAGTTTGCTTCCAAACTACATGATTCAGGGTTCAGGAATCAGTCTCATTGTGTAGCACCTTGGGAAAGTGTCTTCTACTATAGCCTTGGGCTGACCAAAGTTTTGTGAGTAGATCTGATAGACAGAAACTGAAAGAAGCCTGTTGTACATATGTGTGTGTGTGTGTGTGTGTGTGTGCGTGCATGTGTCTGTATTTGTCCTCAACCTGTGTTTATAATTGGTGTTGGTGTGTTTATGTCTCTGTAACTTAGCAGTTTGGCAAAGGGACCTGATAGAATAAGTTCCAGGCTTTAAAAAAACAAAAGACAAAAAAGAGGAAAAAAACCGTAAGTACTGGAATCGGTTCATTCAACTAAAAACTCTTCAAGGAGGTGCTGCAGCATGGCAGCAGTCTAATAACTGAAACAAACAAAAGAAGGGATAAAACCAAAAGAAAGATATGTCTTTGGTCAGAGAGCTACTTGGTAAGGATTGACCCCTGGATAAAACAACAACAACAACAACAACAACAGCAACAGCAGCGGCAGTAACAACAATAACAGCAACAACTATAATTTCTCTATCTCTATTACTTTCTTGACAGGATTTCCCTCTTACCCTCTTCTCTACAATCTGTTGAATTACCCTGTTGTGTCTATGCCCATTACCAAGGTGTCGGAAGAAGATGTGAACGAGAAATACAATGCCAGGACACTGCCTGAGTTCTGTTTGAAAGGCGTAGGTTATATCCTTCTTTTTACTACTTTTGTTTTATTTCATTTATTTTGTGAGCAACAGCAATGATGATCATCAGCCTCTGATAGGCCTGACACAGGTTCACTGCATTTTTAATCATGTGAGCAGTATATCATGTATTAGCGAAAGACATATGCCAACATGTATATCTTTGCTGATACAAGTACAGATGCATGCATGGGTATGCATGCACACATGTAAGTTTGCAAATATATTTGGATTTGAACATTTTCATAAACATTACATTTTAGTCTTGGTGTGTTTATCTATTCTCCATTTAATGTACATTTGTAAATTTATTTAAAAACAATACTTACATTCTACAGTGTGTACTGGGTGCTGTCTCCATGACACAGAAACTTGTAAGGTCACCAAGTGACTTGCTAGACAAAGTAAAGAAAGAAAATGGAGAGAAAAACCCCCTTGACCGAGTGGGAGTGTATTTGAGAGAAGGGAGAAATGGCTTTCTGTCCGGTGTTGAAGACTAACGAACGATAGAGGGAGAAGCGTAGGTGTCTTACTATAGTGGAGATTCGTGGACAATGGATTATGGGAGAAGGAAAGGAGGCATAATTTCATAAGAGTATGAGAGGAGAATGACAAATAGGTAGGTGGGGGTAGGCAGTCTTTCACAAAGTTTTGTATATTGAGTTTCATTTAAAAGACATCAGAAAACACAAGGCTATGGCAGAAGACACTTGCTAAGTTGCCATATTATGCAAGTTCATATTATCAGGTTCAAACCGGATACTACAGGGATGGGAAACCAATTTTTTAATCACACAACAATATCTGATATCATATTAGTCATATGTTAAGCAACAAAGCTATTTTTTGTAGATATTTACCATATTTATATTTTACATGGCATTTTGGTTTGTCTGTTCACTCAATGATGAACAGATCAAAATACAGCACAGTTATTAATATTGCCAATATATGTTCTAAAGAAAGTGGTGAGCTGGTAGAATTGTTAGCATGTTGGGAAAAATACTTAGTGGCATTTTGTCTGTCTGTATGTCCTGAGTTCAAATTTCATTGAGGTTGACTTTGCTTTTCATCCTTTCCGGATTAATGAAATAAGCTCCAGTTGGGCACTGGGGTTGATGTAATCAACTTTCCTCTCCCACAAAGTTGCTGGCCTTGTGCCAAAATTTGAAATCGATGTATGTTCTAAAGATGGGGAAATAATATAATCTTAATTTGCCTAATGTATTAGCACAATCACATTAAATAATGATTATTTACTTTCTATAAGGAAGTAAGAAGAACAACATATCACGACAAAGAATGTAGTGAAGTTTAAATTCATGACTTTGTAGTCTGAGTCATCTTAAACTTTGCAGACAACGATTCTTCCATAACATCCTTTGGCAATTCCAAATATATATGTCTTGTTTCTTTGCAGTCAATTCCAGGCAGTGTTGGACTTCCAGTCAATGTTCAAGTTGTTGCTCCTATATATAAGGATGAGCTTGCCTTACGCGTCATGAAAGAAATAGATAGTGAACTAAAGATGAAATCAACTAGCGTGTAGCCACGATAGTACGTCAAGGCTTAGAAATCTGCGATAACAAATATCACAAGATCTCAACTTTTGAGGAAAAGTGAATTGGTGTTGTGAAATATTTATTCTGCTGTGGGGCATTGGTCTTTTATATAAAAAAATAAAAACATTGACTTCCTATTGTTTGTTTAAAATGGTTGACATATGTGCCTTGCAATGCCTTGTTAATATTTGCAATGTAGAACTTTAAAATCATTATTTCTTCACATATGGACCTAAATTTATTGCCATGCAGCTTGTAGGTGAATTAAAATATATTTTGCTCATAACATATTGCAAAAAAACCAAAGAAACAAACTTTGGATATACAATACTGATTATTATAATATCAGTATTATAGCCCACCTCACACACCATTGCCTACATCTCATTATCTCATATTCTATGCATGTGCCTTCCAATAATATAACATGAACTACACAGTCACATATTCTGCACAATCAACACGTGACATTAAAACACATAACAGAACTCACACAACACACATATGTGATACAGTCACCACACAACACCCAAAGCACATATTCTACACAACAAACAGATGAATAGGTAAAGTAACATGTGAAGGAACTTAATAAACCCTGTAAGTTGAAATTATACAAAAGGTGACACAGGAGCTTCCCACAGCCCTGCAAGTCTCTGGTTCCCTCTCAAACCGTTCCATACATGCCAGCATAGAAATTGGACATTAGATAATGATGATGCCGATAAGTCAAAATTCTAAAACCTCAAAAAACAATGTTGTATGCACTTCAGTAAGACACAAGTGCATCTGGTGGTGCAGTGGAAACTCAGAGAAAGATGTTGAGAATATGATAAAATATAATAATTATATTAATAAATATGAGTAAGAATTTATTTTAGTATTTAGCTTATTGATATTCATTACAGTTCATTCTGGATATCATTACATCATTTCATCTGAAATGTTGTCTGAAAATAAAATGCTACTGTAAGCAAAGTAGCACTAGCAGGGGAGGTCATTCTACTAATGGCAGAAATTTGTGCTTATAATGCCAAAAAATTACTTCCATTAAATCTTAACAGTTAATTGCAATATATTATTTCATTAAAAAATATTGTTAGACACATATTTGATTCTGAGTGGAGAGTAATGGAAAGGGCAGCTTCTTTTATTAAAAAAAAACTCTCAAAAACAATAGAGAGATTCAGAGAAACTAAAAAGGTCTGTTACAACCACCATGTTGTAGGATAATATCTACAAAAGTTCACTGCATTTCTTTCTATATATACGTTTTCATATCACAACCTCTGCTAATCCCTATTAGAAGAGACCATCACAGACAAGGATGTTTATGCTTTGGATGTCACATGACCACAAATTTAAACGTTAACATTTATTTCAACATTGACAAAACAGTCAACAAGAATGTTATACTAAAAGCTGGGAACTGATACTTCTCTGAGTCCTGTGTAATTTTTAATCTGTAAAAATTAGAAGATTTATTCAACCAACTAAATGCATTCATGTTTTAAACAAGATTGGTTTATTGTTAACACTTCCATCGCTCAACAGCAGAGTACCTATAATCAGGGTTGTCTTAGCAAGATTATAGGCTGCACTGGGCCCTATAGTTATGTATTCATTGACAGAAAGCTGCAGCATGCATACATTAGAATTGGGTCCCTAGACCTGTGAGGACTCGGTGCAACTGCTCAGAGTGCTCATGGCTTCAGACACTACTGCTTATGACTTTCATTGTGTATTAACTTAAGGTTTAAGAAAGGTCTATATTGTAGGCTACTTTGAATGATCTGCTTGCAACGTTTAATTCACAACAGGGAAAGAGCCAGAGAGGGATATCTTTTCTTAGGTTTCTTAAATTTAGATCGATACCAAATTAAGTCATTCAGTAAAAGAGGGCGATAGAACGTGTGCCAAATTCAAAAACAAGTACTGAGATAGATTTGCTTGACAACTTTTCAAGACGGTGCTCCAGTATGACTGCAGCCAAATGACTGAAGCAAGCAAAAAACAAGATAACTGAAGTGGTCAATGAACAGAGCAATGAAGTTGTGGTGTTTATGGGCCCAGTTTGGACAGAAGTAATTGAAGAGATTACAGTGACACCATAATCCAGGAAAATTTCAAAAATAACATAAAATCCTTTATCTTTGTCAATATCATTCACATATATCATTTTTACTTTGTTTTATAATTTTGATTTCTTCTTTTTACATCCTGACAACAATTAATTGAAAGTGTATTAATATTAGCTTTTAAATGAGAGCAGCAAGCTGGCAGAACTGTCAGGGGGCCGGGCAAAATGCTTAGCTGAGCTCAAATTCCGCCAAGGTTGGCTTTGTGTATCATCCTTTAATGTAAGTACCAGTTGAACACCAGGGTCGATGTAATTGACTTATCTCCTCCCTCAAACTTGCTGGACAAAGTAAAAAAAAGAAAAGGGAGAGAAAAACCCCTTTGACCGAGTGGGTGTGTATTTGAAAGAGAGGTGGGGAGCTGGCTTTCTGCCTGGTGTTGAAGGCCAATGTATGATAGCGGGAGAATATAATGATGGGTAGGAGTAACTGGAAAACAGATAATGATGGTGGGGATAAGGTGCCAGAGTATATTCTTAAGGTACAAGAAGGTGAGAGTAAGAGAGAACATGGACTATGGATCATGGGAGGAGGAAAGGAGGCATAATTTCATAAGAGTATGAGAGGAGAATGACAGATAGGTAAGTGGCGTTAGGCAGCCTTTCACAAAGTTTTGTATATTGTGTTTCATTTAAAAGACATCAGAAAACACAAGGCTATAGCAGAAGACACTTTCCAAGTTGCCATATTATGCAAGTAGGTTCAAACCTGAAACCAGAGGGATGGGAAACCAATTTTTTAATCACACAACAATATCTGATATCATATTAGTCATATGTTAAGCAACAAAGCTATTTTTTATAGATATCTACCATATTTATATTTTACATGGCATTTTGGTTTGTGTGATCACTCAATGATGAACAGATCAAAATACAGCACAGTTATTAATATTGCCAATATATGTTCTAAAGAAGATGGTGAGCTGGTAGAATTGTTAGCATGTTGGGAAAAATACTTAGTGGCATTTTGTCTGTCTGTATGTCCTGAGTTCAAATTTCATTGAGGTTGACTTTGCTTTTCATCCTTTCCGGATTAATGAAATAAGCTCCAGTTGGGCACTGGGGTTGATGTAATCAACTTTCCTCTCCCACAAAGTTGCTGGCCTTGTGCCAAAATTTGAAATCGATGTATGTTCTAAAGAAGTGGGTTAATAATTTGGGAAATAATATAATCTTAATTTGCCTAATGTATTAGCACAATCACATTAAATAATGATTATTTACTTTCTATAAGGAAGTAAGAAGAACAACATATCACGACAAAGAATGTAGTGAAGTTTAAAATTCATGACTTTGTAGTCTGAGTCATCTTAAGCTTTGCAGACAACGATTCTTCCATGACATCTACTCTGACAATTCTAAATATATATGTCTTGTTTCTTTGCAGTCAATTCCAGGCAGTGTTGGACTCCCAGTCAATATCCAGGTTGCTGCTCCAGCATTTGAAGATGAGCTTGTCTTACGCATCATGAAAGAACTGGATAGTGAACTAAAGAAGAAAAGCAACTAGTGTGTAGCCACAATAGTCCATCAAACCTTATATATCTGTGATAACAGATATTATGAGATCTCAACTTTTGAGGGAAATTGAATTAGTGTTGTGAAATATTTATTCTGCTGTGGGGCTTTGCTCTTTTATAAAAAAAAAATTATAACATTGACTTCCAATTGCTTGTTTAAAATGGTTGACATATGTGCCTTATAACGCCTTGTTGATATTTGCAATGTAGAACTTTAAATCTACTATTTCTCTACATATGAACTTAGATTTATTGCCATGAAGCTTGTGGGTAAATTGAAATATCTTTTGCCCATAATATATTGCAAACAAAACCAAAGTAACAATCTGTGGTTATACGATACTGATTATTATAATATCAGTATTATAGCCCACCCCACATGCCATTGCCTACACCCTTGCATCTTGTATTCTACACATGTGCCTTCCAGTAATATAACATGAACTACACAGTCTCATATTTTGCACAATTGCCACACAACACCCAAAGCTCAATATAACTCACATAACGCAACTCCCAAGGCATATATTCTGCACAACAAACAGATGAACAATTAAAGTAACATCTGAAGGAACCTAACAAACCCATTAAGTAGAAATCATGCTAAATGTGACACTGGCGCTCAACACAGGTCTCTGGTTCCCCTTAAACAGTTCCATTCATGCCAGGATAGAAATTGGACATTAGATAATAATGATGCCAGTAAGTCACAATTCTAAAACCACAAAAGACAATGTTGTATGCACTTCAGTAAGAAACAAGTGCATCTGGTGGTGCCGTGGAAACTCAGAGAAAGATGTTGAGGTTATGTTAAAATATAATAATTATATTAATAAATATGAGTAAGAATTTATTTTAGTATTTAAAAAATAATAAATGCGCCCTTTTAAAGCCTAGCCAGGCTCATGGGCCCGGTTTCCCAGTTCCAATGGCGTACGTGCACCCCAGCTGGATGGGACGCCGGTCTGTTGCAGGATTACTCATTTTTGCCAGCTGAGTGGACTGGAGCAATGTGAAATGAAGTGTTTTGCTCAAGAACACAACGCGTCGCCCGGACCAGGAATCGAAACCACAATATTACGATCATGGTGCTGACACCCTAACCACTACGCCACGCGCCTCCATTTTAGTATTTAGCTTATTGATATTCATTACAGTTCATTCTGGATATCAATACATCAAATGTTGTCTGAAAATAAAATGCTACTGTAAGCAGAGTTAGTGTAATGTTAGCAGTTTTATCATCATCATCATCATTGTCGTCGTCATCATTGTTTAACGCCTGCTTTCTATGCTGGAATGGGTTGGACAGTTTGACTGAGGACTGCAAGCCAGAAGGCTGTGCCAGGCCCCCAATCTGATCTGACAAGGTTTCTACAGCTGGATGCCCTTCCTAATGCCAAATATTATAAAGTAAAAAAACGAAATTTGAAATATGAAAGTAGCTTTTGCATAGAATAGTGTGTGATTCTTAAAAAAGGTCTCCATCACAAGAATGAAGTCAGCTGTATCACTTAACTAGCAATATTGTAAAAGTCTGTGACTGTATCACAAATATGTGATACTGTCACCACACAAAACTCAAAGCACTGAGATCAATATAATCGACTTATCTCCTCCCCCAAATTTGTTGATCTTGTGCCAGAATATGAAACGAATATTACCTTTTAAATGATTTCTATATTGTGTCTGTAAAATTTTATAATGAAATTAATTAAGTGCACAATTTTGTGACGAAACCAATTGGTGGATTTGAATTTTTCTTTGTTCTTGTTTTAAGATCTCAATAAATTTATATATGTCAGTATTGTCTTATTTACTTCTCATTGTTTCAATTGGTTAAATCTTCAAATTTTTGTAAAGTTTGTGAAATTGCAATTTGTCCAGTTAATATGGTGTTTATGTACTGTTTAAAGTTACAGTGAAAGTGTGTGGCTTAGAGTTTTGGATACTTGGCTCATGATTGTATGGTTGTGAGTTCGATTTCCAGTGGTGTGTTATGTCCTTGAGCAAGACACTTTATTTCATGTTGCTCCATTCCACTCAGCTGGAAAAAATGAGTAGTACCTGTATTTCAAAGTCCTTCAGTAATAACTAAGCAAAATTAGTAATTTCCAACTTGTCACATTCTGTGTTATGCTGAATCTCCCTTAGAACTACGTTAAGGGAACACATGTCTGTGGATTGCTCAACCACTTGCACATTAATTTCATGAGCAAGAAGTTCTGTTGAACAGTTCAACTGGAACCCAACCGATAGAGTGCCAGTTGTTGTTTGTTAAAGTTACAGTTCACTGACTTTAGGAGGCATAATGCTCAGCTGGAAATGGTTGAGTTATTGTATAACTGATGAGTTTGTTCCTTTAGTTTAAAACACCTCAAAAAATGAGTAAACTAAGACTTCAGTTTATTCTTTCTGGAAACACTTAACGTGTAGTAATAAACACTATGGCGAGCTGAACAGAAGATTTTCATAAAAGAAGCCTCTCTTATGCAAGCGTTTCAGCCCTTAAGTCCTTAGACTTTGAAGTGGTCAGGCCATGTCAAGATTCTCTCAGTCTGATGGCTAAACTGTCATAGTTTACGATCTTGTAGATGTAGGCTTCTTCCAACAAAAGAGGGAGTTTCTATGCAGTCACTGCACCTGGGTGGTACAGCAGCCAAACCCTATTCTAGTATCTTAAAAAAAGGAATGGAGACTTTAGATACACTGGTCTTGGACGATTGCAAAGGTTATGGCCCCTTCATCCAGACTCAGTTATTAACTAAAATATGCTTAAAAATAAAATGAAATGATCATGGCTGGAATACCTTTCAGAGCTGACCTGAGTCTTAACAACCACTGTATATATCTTATGTTATACATATCGTCTGATATTAACAGTGTTTACTAAAAGAAATTGCAATGGTAATGGGACGAAAAGGCTTATCTTAATAGTATAATAGATCCCTGTAGAAAATGATGTAGTGGGACCTCTATATATGACACTAGGGAGAAGGCTATAAGAGTGCATCTACTGGGGCTGGGTTGAGAGGATTTTTCAGTTGTGGTTGCTCAGCGCTGTACAGTTCATTGTAATAGCAAAAGAAGAAGTAAAGAGTAAATAACAATAATAATAAAAAAAACGAAAACAAAAAAAACACGTGTATGAGCAAATGGTGTTTAGCCCCAGATCACTCATCTAATTAGAGTGATTCCAACCGTGACCATCCAGTATTTTTATAGACTAGATTATTTCTAAATGATCAAATAACTGTACAGAGTTCAGTCAGTAATTCATTTATTTTCTAGATGTTCATTTTGGTGACTTCTCTCTCCAACGCTATAATCCACAGGCCTCCACCTCTTAAAAACGAACCTGCGAGTGTCTATATAGGTATGGACGTAAATATTACCATTTTTATGACGTTAAAGGAAATATCTTGCAATTCTAAAAGGGACTTCAAGGGACGTAATTCTCATTTATATGTCAAGGGAAATAACTCTTATCACATATGTTAAGGGAGATAAGTCTTTACGTTGGAAAATTTTATTTTATTTCCTTGTTTATAGATGATCACGCTGTTAAATGAGCTAGGGTGTTGGAATTCAAGTGTATTGTCACTTACACAACACAATAATGGTAACATGAAACGAACTGACAACGCGTTGACTGACTGTCTGGACATATCTCAAGTCAGCGATAAGATTCTCTGTATGGATACACATCGTATTCAACAGGCAAACAACTGATGACAAATAAGCAACGACGCTGAGACATTTATGTCCGAATCTGCAAGAACATTTCAAGAATGAATATATACGTGATGCTTGGATTCTTGCTGCTCTGTGCGCCCCTCTTGGATGATTGCTTGTTTGACATAATTCAGCACCTATCAGCCAATAACAATTGTATAACAAAATCTTTGTTTTCATTTCTTTGTCTTTGGTCAGTAAGTGTTATTTCTTATTTGCTTCTATCGAGAAATCAAAGGAATTGCAAATGAAAAGAGTTGCAGCAACATTTGTGCCTCGTTCGCTCACGGAAAATCAAAAGCAGTCAGGACTGAATGCGTGTCGTGAACTAAAAGAACAGTTGGGAGTTGATCTGGACCCTTTTTTGAAGGTCATCACTGGTGATGGATGCTGGTGCAACGGAGTTTGCAGACCTGGAAGAGGTAAAGAAAAAACACCACAGAGGCGTTAAAAGGCATCGCTTCGCAAGAGTTCCAGCATTGCTTCGAATAGTGGAAAACGCATCTGGACCGATACATTGATTCAAATGGAGAATACTTTGAAGGTGATGAAAGCGTAAACATAAAACATATAAAACTAAGAGAATAAAATAATATTGCAAAATTCCGGTCAAGAGGGTTTGGAAATGATCTTTTTGACTGATGATATTTAATAGAAGTTGCTGGGTTTTAAATTCTGGAGGAGAAAGAGTTTGTTAAAATAGTGACACTGATCCGATTTATTCGCCAATGGCCCTAAATACTTATAAATAATGTTAGAGCATAATAATCCGAACGTAGTGGTGGTAGACAAGGTGAACCACATGTGTCATATAATCGATGTTGCGTGCTCCTTTGATCTGCGAATAGCCAAGAAAGAAAGCGAAAGAATAGACTAATACGATCCTCATGAGTACAAAACGGCCCGGCTATGGAAAATGGAGATAATAATGATAATAATAATGATCTTTTCTACTCTAGGCACACAGCCCGAAATGTATGGGGAGGGGGGCCAGTCGATTACATCGACCCCAGTGCGTAACTGGTACTTAATAATATCGACTCCGAAACGATGAAAGACAAAGTCGATCTCGGCGGAATTTGAACTCAGAATGTAGCGGCAGACGAAATGCCGCTAAGCATTTCGCCCGGCGTGCTAACAATTAATAATAATAATAATAATAATAATTCAATGGCCCAGCATGGTTGCAGTTCAATGACGGAAGCTAGTAAAAGAATAAGAGAATAAAAGAATACATTAGTGTGCACTCGCACATAAAGCGCGCGCACACACTCGCACACACGCGCGCATGCGTAGAAGCACACAGATACTATACAAGACGCAGCAATAGAAAACAAGAGATGCTGTATTGATCTCAAATACAAAGGGACAAAATCCATGCACTGGGAATAAGAGAGCTGCTGTCCAATAGAGATGAATGATTCGAGTAATATAGCTGAAAAGAGACAAAAAAACAACAAAAAAAACAACGAAACACTCAATGAGTGAATTGATGATGTACGATCTATTTTATTTATTTTATTTTATTTTATTTTGTTTTATTTAATATCACAGTTTGTGAATAATATCGTCCTTGGTCACAGGTTTCTGACTGGCCATTAACTTGTTTAAGGCATTTCTGATGGCGGAGTGGCATGGGAGAACTGGACTGTC
Source organism: Octopus bimaculoides (assembly GCF_046866305.1). Taxonomy (NCBI): domain Eukaryota; kingdom Metazoa; phylum Mollusca; class Cephalopoda; order Octopoda; family Octopodidae; genus Octopus; species Octopus bimaculoides. Next base: position 15,183,043 of record NC_142934.1, on the reverse strand, counting down.
TATCTATCTATCTATCTATCTACCTACAGACACTCGACCACAAAGACACGGACGCGCGCGTGCACACACACACACACACACACATACACACACACACACATACATACATACACTCACGCACGCTCGCACACGTACGCTCGCACACGTACGAGCACACATACACACGTATACACACACTCACACATACCCCCACACACACATAAATATATATTCATTACTCTTTTACTCTTTACTCTTTTACTCTTTACTCTTTTACTTGTTTCAGTCATTTGACTGCGGCCATGTTGGAGCACCACCTTTTAGTCGAGCAAATCGACCCCAGGACTTATTCTTTATAAGCCTATTACTTATTCTATCGGTCTCTTTTGCCGAACCGCTAAGTTACGGGGACGTAAACACACCAGCATCGGTTGTCAAGCGATACTGGGGGGACAAACACAGACACACACATATATACATATACATATATACGACGGGATTCTTTCAGTTTCCGTCTACCAAATCCACTCACAAGGCTTTGGTCGGCCTGAGGCTATAGTAGAAGACACTTGCCCAAGGTGCCATGCAATGGGACTGAACTCGGAACCATGTGGTTGGTAAGCAAGCTACTTACCACACATCCACTCCTTTTATAACGTATTACGGCGCTAAACGTGGCCCAGTGATTGAAAACGTCTGATGTGGAGTCAACATAAACACACAAAATCACATTCCGTGATACATCTTCTTAGACGAGATAACCATCAGCAATGTTCCTGCAAATCTTTCGTTGAGTGTGCACAGAAGTTTGCTTGTGTGCAAATTTTGTCTTTCCCTGCAAAATATGTGCTTATCTATGCGAATAACCAGCATGAAAATGCTATATTGAGCACCTAAGCTAATGCACACTATTTATAAATGTGTATTATTTAAGATATTATTGTGAAATTACACGATTAATTTCTTCAATAAAGAAAAATCGATATCACCTTGAAAAACCTAGAGTGCGTACACTTTTCCCTTTTTGTGCGCTAGTCGCAAAACATGGACACGTATTATTACAGTGATAATACAAGAGACGAGGCTTTCGAATACAATAAAAAGTCT
>NC_142934.1:15161957-15176957 GCF_046866305.1 Octopus bimaculoides | reverse complement strand
ATATATATATATATATATACACACACACATATATATATATATATATATACACACACACACAAATGTATAATATAGGTATACATATTATTTTTAGTTTACATTATAATATATATGCGACTACTTTAAGGCACTTAAAATGTGTCACAGAGGGATATATTTCTATCTATCTATCTATCTATCTATCTATCTATCTATCTATCTATCTATCTATCTGTCTGTCTGTCTGTCTTTCTGTCTGTCTTTCTGTCTGTCTGTCTGCCTGTCTGTCTGTCTGTCTGTCTACAAATTCATACAAAAACACGTATTTGCATAATAGTAAATATCTATTCTTCACGTAGATTACGCAAACGCATATGTATTTCGTGCAATTGCGTATGCACTTTGAAATAAACACAATACGCATTTATAGGCACACACACACACATACACATACACACACACACGCGCATTCACACACACTCACACACGCGCATTCACACACACTCACACACACACATATAACCGTAACTCGTTTTCGTACACATACATACAGATATCCTCACGCCAATAGAAACTCCTGATACTAACGTATATCTGCATTATCAAACGTGATCATTGTTACGATTTAACAATTACTCACAAACAGCAAAGTAACAGTTTATAGGGCTGATCTTCGATAAATCAATACCTGTTTTCCCCAGCATGCACCGCTATAATCAGCCTTTTTCAGGCGTGAGTTTTATCATTGTCGCTTTGCATTATCTTAGCATTCAATACAATGGCTTTCGTTTCCCTTCACATTATTATTGGGTCGATCTTTTACAAGTGATTTTCCAAATAAAACATTCAATTTCTAGAAACACTTGTTTTTAATTCATTTTATCGTTTCGTTGAGAGAGAAAAGCAGTGTTGATGATCTATTTGTAATGCCTCTGAAACTAGTGGTGGAAAGGACGAAGACATACATTAGACAACCGGTCGAAAAGTTTTCAATAGACTGAATTCCATTAAAAGGTGCATTCAAGATCCAAGTAGAGACATTATATCAAGATGTGGATTGATTCTATTAACGCTCCTCCCACCACAGAGCATAATCCATCTGCTGGTCTTCTGTATATTTTCCGTCAATACTGTTACTGTCCCTGTTGAAGACACATGTCCAAGGTACAGAGCAACGAGTCACAAACAGGTAAGAGTTTATAAAAAATAGTTCAATGAAGAAAAATGGGTAATATTAGTATATGAAAGGGGGAGAAATGTGACGTTTCAGACAGAACACTTTTTCCCTTCCTGTGGCACAAATTTAATAATCTCTCTCTCTCTCTCTGTATGTCTATATATATATATATAAATAATACAGAAGGGGACAAGAACACAAAACATCCAGACAATTAGGTGATACAAGAGACAAAGCATCCAGATAGACGATACAAAGAAAACACAGAGAGGTCATTCGGAGTTTTCTCTCTTCAGTCGAGATCCAGATTATCCTTGCAATTTCGGCTGGTTATTCTCGATATTGCTCCAATCTGGCCAGCCCCAAGGAAAAACTAAGCTAAGAGCATTAGGTTCCTTGGAAGAAAGCAGCGAATGTATACAAAAAACAAGGACAGAAAAAACGAACAATGTTACACAAATACAGTAGGAATAATAACGGGACACAACAACAGATGTCTTTCGACTAAGGACGAATAAAATTAAGCTGGCGTATATGGAAATAAGGCCTTACAGCCGGGATACAAGATTTCACAAGCACAGGGAGAACATATACATACATACATATATATATATATATATATATATATATATATATATATATATATATATATATATATACTATTATGCAAAAGTGTCGTAAATCCAAAACGTTGCTTTTTCAGAAAGCGAAAAAATAGTTTCACCATTCCATAGCAAAACCGCTGTGAAACGCATTGACAATTTTTGATATCTTGGTATCTGAAGCAGCTGGAGCTACGATATTTTGACCAAAAGAACCAGCTATTGCAAGCAAAAATAAATATTGATAAAAAAAAACGCAGTTTAGACATACGACAGTTTAACATAATAGCAACGATATATATATACGTGTATATAATCCTTGAATATAGAAGTTAATCGTATATAAATTTTCCAATGTTGTTAGTGACGAAATTTCCAGTAATTTATCAGTATGCTCAACAGTTTCCAGCCAAGAAAACTAGGGAACATGATGTTGTGGCACCAACTGTTAGACATCGTAGCTCTTAAAGCTACGTGTGTGTGTGTGTGTTTGTGTGTGTATGTGTCACTAACTTTTTATCTCTCTTTAGATTGATGGGTATAGAGATAAACTGTTATACATTTTGAGCGATGATGCATAGAAATGCATTTAGATAAACACAATGGTACACACAAAGCATATCACATATATATATATATATGTGTGTGTGTGTGTGTGCGTGCATGTTTTGCATACACAGATACATATACACATACATACCTATACATATATGCATATATATTCTCTAACATTGAACGCAAATCTACTTCACTGGTAAATTATGCCAATAATCTCAAGGCTAATAATATTTCGTCTAACATCTCCAGGTCTGTAATTAACATTGGAAGACCTTATCCGAGTGATCGTACTGCATACAATTTGCACATAAAAGAACCCTTGCGCTATTACGCGAGAATAAGGATTTACTGCTTAATAAACAGTGACGTAATAGCGTCCTGTGGGAATATATTATTCAAAACATTTTCCCTTAACCATAAGATTGGCATGATTCGATCTACTTGCATAATTATAAGCTTGTATTCTGGTCAGATATTTTCGTCCTTACTTTTACGTATTTCGCTTTTATCTGCTTACATTTCATAACTTGGCCTTGTTAGAATTATGGCCTGCCTGAATTCGAATAGGTTTAAGCCATTCATACTCTATTTCCAGTTACGTAATGGTTTTTTTCCATTTATAGTTCTTCCTTGTATATTTATATACATTTATTTTTCATTATTTCTTAAATATTTTTTATATATAGCGACTCCATTATTTATGCGTTTAGACACTTATACTAAATCAGCCACACAAAAAGTTACGCTGCCTTATCAACACTTGAAGCACCGAGCGGTCATTTATGACCGCTTTTGAATTTTACTTTTTAATTTCTACGACTGTATTGAATGTGCCATCGTGAGCATCATTTCATATATATATATATATATATATATATATATATATATATATATATATATATATATATATATATATATATATATATATATATATATATATATATGATGGTAATTAAAAAGAACACCGCCATTACCACAGATATATATTACAAACACACAGACACACACCAATACTTGAACTTTAAATCGTGCCATCCACCCCATACAAAACGCAACATACCATACTGCCTAGCCAGGAGAATATGTACTATTGTAGAGGATATAGAGACCAGAAATCAACGCCTGATGGAACTGAAAGAATTTCTGGTGAAGCAAAAATACCCATCACGACTCATAGAAAATGGTATTCAGCGGGCTTTGAAAATACCCATACAACAACTGAGGACACCGCAAAGAAAAGACAAACAGGAAAAGATCATTCCATTTATAGTGACACAAAATCCATGCCACCAGAACATCTTTAATATCGCCAAAGCGAACTTACCGATCCTTGCACAAAGTAAGGAATTGAGAAATATCATTACAGATCAAAATATAACTCTCAGTAAGAGACAACCTAAAAACTTGAAAAAACTATTAACAAAGGCAAGGTTTGACCTCAGCAACAAAAATCAAACATTCACTGTATCCAAATGCAATGATAGCCGATGCGGCACATGCCGATCAATCCATACCGGCCCATATATGAACACAAAAACAGGGAAAATATTCACCAATGCGAACATGAACTGCAAAAGTAGAAATCTAATCTACTGCATCAAATGCCCTAATTGTGAAGAATTGTACGTTGGCCAGACAGGTAATGCACTATCGGAACGCTCACGGGTACATCGACAACAGATTAAAAACCCAGAAGTCCGCCAAATACCACTGAGTAACCATCTAGCAACATGTGGTCATCAAACTTTTATTATATTTCCATTCCATAAACTTTACAACCGGAATGAAATTGAAAGAAAATGCAAAGAAAAGGACTTTATTAAGAAATTCAAACCCACTCTTAACAAACAATGATTAAATCCATCTTACTTGGGGTTTAAAAATCTTATCCCTGTAACCAAAACACAAAAAATCTCTCAGATATCATCATTTCTATAAATAGATTTGGCATCATTTCTAAGAACAGCCAAACACCTACTGGGGTTTAAAAATCTTATCCCTACAACCCACACAAAACAATAAATTAAAATATCATCATGTCTAAAAATAGATTTAACATCAATTCTAAAAATAGCCAGACACCTACTGCTGCCATCCAAGGGAATTGGTATAAAAGACAGAAAACCAGCCAACTTATTACAGTCTGTTAAAGACTGTCATACCGGCCATGACGAAGGGAAATAGCCCTGAAACTCGAGTCGCCTTTATATATATATATTTATATTTATATATTTATATATTTGATCCTTTATATTGAACACTCAATATTTCATCTACATTCAATACTTTATTTCATGGTGCCATCCATTTTTATTTTATTTTATATTATATATTGTATATTATATTATATATTGTATATTCCATATTCTATACCCCACATTAGTTCTGCAGGAATATAAATAAAACATAAAAAACAGACAGTGTTGGAACTCTTTTAAGCAAAATAATATATATATATATATATATATATATATATATATATATATATATATATATATATATATATATATATATATATATATATATATATATATATATATATATATATACATATATTGTATGTAAATAAATGCTAAAAGACTGTATTTTTAAATCCTTCATTCACTTATTTAAAATAGTATTAAATAAAGATTTCCAATGCCGGTCAAAAATGACCGCTATGGTCATTGTAGGAAGTAAGAAATGTTGGTACTTCTAGATTTACTCAAAGGCCATTGGTCAACAGCTCAGAGCTGTATTAGAAGGTACTTGCAGTGGGGATGAACCCGAAACTACGTGGTTGCAAAGCAAGCATTTTAACCACATAACCATTCCTGTACTTAGGAGATAAAAAAAATAATAGGTGCTTTGGGATAATTTGCATGATTAGATATTGAAAAAGTTGAGGAAAATATTTCAAGGAGTCAAAGCCATGAACTGGGTAATTAATTTAAAATGTGGGGTGCTGAATACCGTATATAATCTTTTCTTAAATTTATATATATATACATATACACGTTATGAGAGGTAATGGTGTCAATAAGACCCAAAGGTGTCAGGTGTCAGGTAATGCTGAGTAAGTGCTATGGATAGACTATAGTTAAGCTCCAGGTTCGGTGATTATGCGAATGAGGAGTCCAACGTAGGTTATATATCAGCATGTGTATATATATAAAAAAAATAAAAATGGATCTACAGATGCAATATCCTTGCATATCTCACGTCTATTTTCATTCTTCTACTTCATTCTCTATTTCATATCGACTCCGATGAAGGGATATATAAAATATCCCGGAAACAGCTGAAAGACCTTCTATTTATAAATGTTCTAAAATCTTTCACAGCCTTCCATTTTTATCTCATTCTGAAAATTATATATATATATATATATATATATATATATATATATATATATATATATATATATATATATATATATATATATATATATATATATGTATGTATGCATGTATGTATGTATGTATGTATGTATGTATGTATGTATGTATGTATGTATGTATGTATGTATGTATGTGTATATATATATATATATATATATATATGTGTGTGTGTGTGTGTGTGTGTGTATTTACCTACCTACCTCTCTACCTACATATATATTCGAGTATACACATCCACATATAGACTCATATCTACAAATACACAGAAACTCGCACATACCTATATATAATTATTGCTACTTAAAGTTTCGTTCGTCCCAAGCAATCAATAGATGTCGTCATATATGATGAAGTTTTATGACCGGCAATTACAGTGAACACGAAGGAAAAAAGACAAGGCCACGCCAAAGCAAACTAATTTCCGTTTTCATTTTGGCCCAGACGTTGTTTGATGATTTTACTAGTCGACACTTTTCAGTTTCAATAAATTACACAAGAAATCGATTGGCTGGCTCAATAGTTCTAGGTCTGTATTTTATTGCGGTTGCTATTGTATTTGTATGTTTAAAAAAAAAATTATTGTTCGGTTTCTAATACATTTTTTTCCTCGAAAATTATGTTCTACAATAAATATATCATGTATGTGAGGACACGGAAGAAGTTTGCTATGTAATCCATCCCCGTAACCGTCTGGGTTCGATGTCACTTGCACGCTCAGAACCCTGGGCAAGTATTTTTTGTCTCCAACCTTAGATCGACCGAAGTCTTGAGAATGAAATTTGGTAAACGAAGACTGTGTGGAAGTTTTGAAAAATTTCTGTTGTTACTGTTTTCTTTTAAATTATTCGATTTCTAATATGTTTTCCTTGAAAATTATGTTCTACAGTAATCATAGTTATTGTTGTGCGAGTACTGAAGAAGTTTGTTACGCAGTCATGTGGTTCTGGGCACGATGTCCCTTGCGCGCTCGGAACCCTGGCACGTTTTTTCTCTGTTGTCTTAGATCGATCGAAGCCTCGCGTATGAAATTTGGTAAACGGAGACCGTTACAGGATGCAATAAAAGGGAAGTTGGACTGTAAAAGCTTAAAATATAATCGACACGAATGTTTTGCAGAATTTCTCAAGAAGTTATGGCTGTGAGGGTACAAAAAATGTTTGCTGTGTAACCCAACCCCATGACGTTCTGGCTTCGATGTCGTTTGAACGCTTGGGACCCTTGGGAAGTGAGTATCACAACATAATGCCAATGTTTGAAGGAAATGGGCCAATCAATTGCTGCTCTCACGGGGTAAGTAAAATATTCAATGAAACAATTCAACAATAATTTCCCAATCCCGGTTTTATATATGCTAATAGTAGAACTAACTACCTTTAATTTCCAGGATCAAAACACAACAAACTGCAATGCCATAATCTGCTTTCCTCTAGCATAAAAGTCTTAACTGCTATACTATCTAATTCTTTTTAATTTTGACACAAGGCCGGCAAGTTTTAAGGAAGGGAGCTAGTCAACCACATCGACGAAATCGACCCAATACTTGATTGGTACTTTATTTTATCCAAACCCGAAAGGAAGAAAGGCAAAGTTGATCTCGGTGTGAGGAAGAAACGCCACTAAGCATTTTTACTACATGCTAAATCTACAAATATCATCGCCATAATATTGTTCTAACGATTCAACCAGATCGCTGCCATAATGTTGCAGTGACTGAAAAGCAGTAAACAAAAAAAGAAAGAATGAAAGGAAAAGCCTGCTTCATGAAGAGTAGCAGCACTGCTACAAAGTCTTATGTGGTTGGAAAGATCAATGAATCATCGGCAAAGCTATAATAAAAGATTGTGAACACAAAAAAAAGGAAAATATGAGCACGGTATGCAATGGCTAATAGAAAGCTTTCCACAGTGCCTTCCACACGTAGATCCTAATACCGTTTGCAGTGAGCAACGTCGCGACAATAGTCAACAGATTCGTTAATATGTCATGACTAAAAGGAAAACAATTCCGCAGATAGAGGTGACAGACGAAATTATAAAAACTAGTCCTGTTCCTATAGAAAAAGGAATGTTTAAAGGAAATTCTCTCTGTCGTTACTCTTCTTTTCTTCCTGACCTAACGCCAGACTAAGTATCGTCGCGTTTAACACGCTCGTAATTTAACCAAAATGTTAAACAAGACTACACTTAGTCTAAATGAAACCTTACTTAGATGTAAATGCCATGGGTTGACAAATTATCTTTTGTGTATTACTTACTACTTAAGCCTTTCGCTCCGTATGAAGCACAGGCCATTGGTGACTTTTCTCCACGGTTCTGGAATCTGGGGTGTCCTTTCTGCTTCCTCTCCCAGGTCTTGGCTATGAATTATCATCAATGCTTCTACAATTTTGAGTTTTTCTAAGTAGGGGTGTCGATCTCACTGAAACCTATTTTTACATACGGGAAAACTGGTCAATGTTAGCCTCGGTTCTAACCTTTGGCTTGCCCAGCAGAAAAGGTCCTACCAGAAGGCTGTGTTCCTCTGGCATACCTCTAAGGGCCAGTGAGATACACAAGTCACCACACCACAAGGGCTAGGGCTTGCGGTGCATCTTTTGCATATGGGTGACTTTAACTTGTACGCTGCTGCTGATAAATAACTAGAAACACTGCTACAAACAGTGTATGGATTTACAAAGGAAATTTATGAGATTTAGAGTAAAATAATCAAAAATATACTTGAAGAGAGGACAATAAATTAAGAACAGAAATACTAGGGTGAGTAAGTCAAATATCAACTGAGTATTCGAGTTCATTCGTCTCTCTCTCTCTCTCTCTCTCTCTCTCTCTCTCTCTCTCTCTCTCTCTCTCTCTTATTCCCTATTCTCTGTGGTCAGAAGAAAGTAAGAGAGAAGAGAGAGAGAGAGAAACTGCAAATTACTATTAATGTGCTTATGAACATTTATTCAGAACTACTATTTAGGACCATTTATTTAGAATTCCATAAAATCCATTACACTCCAAAAATCCATATAGAAGATGAGTTCATGATAATACATACGTATGCTGTGTACAGGCTGTGATATATCCATAAAGTACATATAACCATCATTTAACCAAAGAAAAACGTGATGATAATCCACATCCTTACAATCGTTTCAATGATGTTGACATGCAGCTGATACATTGTAAAGATAGGGCTTATTAATTATCTATACGCCCTTTTTCTTTTCTTATATAATCATATAATCATTGTATCAATGCACCTTTGTATAATCGCGTATATATTTACACACACACATATATTAGCACATACGCATATATATATATATATATATATATATATATATATATATATATATATATATATATATATATAGATACATTTTTATATATGTATGCATTATATATGTATTTATGTATATGAATACTTAAAATTATATAAGAAGTTATATATATATATGTGTGTGTGTATATATGTATATATATATTTGTATATATATATATATATATATATATATATATATATATATATATATATATATATATATATATAAACACACAGACACACACTCACATATGCCACATGCAAATGAAAATACATACGCATGCACGCATACAAACACACACACTCTCTTATGGCAATCAGATATAAAGCAACTTTAGAGCTAAAATAGAGTAAAGTCTCTTGAATGTAATCGTTGAAGATTATAGCTGACCGACATTACTCTCCGCTTCCCAATTCTGTGTTGAAATGAAATTAAGCTAACGAAGCGAATCGATTGAAATGGAAGCCATAGCATCACTTTTCTTTGGTCACTTAAATGTATTAGGATTCGCATAAAAGTGATTCTTAGTGTAATCATGAGGAAAGGAGAGAGAGAAATATGTATGAATATTATATATATATATGTACACACACACACGTACACATATATGTGTGTGTACATATATACATATATACGTACGCACGCACACACATACACACGCACACACACATATATATATACAAATAGAGAGAGAGGTATGTAAAGGGGGGAGAGATGGTGAGGGAGAGAGGTAACGGAAAATATGATACAGCATATACTAGAAGGCTATATACATACATATATATATATATGGTTATATATATATGAATGTATATATGTAATATGTATGTATATATGTATTATGTATATTATATATATGTATTATATACATACATATATTTACGGCATGAACTTACACTTGTATGGCTTAAGCTTAAAGGCGCAGGCGTGGCTGTGTGATAAAAAGTCTGCTTCTCAACTACATGGTCCCATGTTCAGTTCCACTGCGTGGAACCTTGAACATGTGTCTCTTACAATAAGCACAAGCTGATCAAAGCCTTGTGAGCAGATTTGGAAGACGGAAACTGAAAGAAGCCCGTCGTATACATATATGTGTATATCTATGTGTATGTGTCTTTGTGTCTTTGTTTGTCCACCAATACCGCTTGACAACCGGTGGTGTGTTTACATCCCCCGTAACTTAGCGGTTCGGCAAAAGACATCGGTAGAATAAGTACCAGGCTTTTAAAGGAATAAGTCCTGGGGTCGATTTGTTCGACTAAAGCCCTTCAAGGCGGTGCCCCAGCATGACCGCAATAGAAAATTACAAACAAGTAAAAGCTAAAAGCTAAAAGATATGTATGTGTATGTGTGTATGTATATATCTGCACGCGCGCGCGCGCGTGTGTGTAGAGATAGTGGTCAGATAAATGCGATTAAGTTTGATATATATAAATATACATATATATTACACACACGCACCTCCATATATGACACAAATGGAAAACAAAACAAACAACATAAAGAACGACCCTTCGTATATATGTATGTATGTATGTATGTATGTATGTATGTATGTATGTATGTATGTATGTGTGTGTGTGTGTGTATATATGTGTGTGTATAGGGACATATGTATATATAGATACAAGAACTAAATATATTCAGAAGAAAAGCTCAGATGTACAAGCACATAAACATTTATTTATGTTGACAAATAAATTTACTTTTACGTGGAGTATAAAGAATACAGAAAACGAAGGACAGAATGCATAGCTTTTTAACTCGACAGCTGTTTGTGGGAGTGCGGAGTTGCGTAATACTTGTAATGTTTATAATTAGCAGATGGAATGTGTAAAAAGTCACAGGTATGTAACCAGTAGATGGTCGCATAGAGACATTACCGTAATACCGGCTTCCTTCGTCAGGAGGAAAATAGGCAAATAGCTATAAATATCTATATGCTTGTCCATATGTGCTTATCTTCTGAATATATTTAGTTTTTGTACCCATATATATATATATGTAACTCCATATGTGTATATGTATGTATGTATATATATATATATATATATATATATATATATATATATATATATATATATATATATATCAAGCCTAATCGAGTTTATCTGCATCGCTATTTCTATATCAGCTCACCTCATATAGCCACTCTTTACCCCGTGGACCTAGTCCTCGATAAAGACTTCAGAATTTAAGTCCATATCATTTGACCACTACTAAGTATTTTCTATGTTGTGCATCTCTTCATCTCCCTTGTTGGATATAATTTAGATAGTTAGGGTTAAGTCCCAGATGTTAACCCTTGAAGCACATCTGCTAATTCCATTATTACACTTCAGTATGTAGTTGCTGTGTTTGTTGTATAGATCCAAGGTACAAAGAGAGCTGAAAATTCTGAAAATATAATTTGCTGAGTTATTGTATAACAAAACAGGCAGTTGGAAAATTATTTATTAACCATTACACATGTTTCATTTGATAATCGGAATTACAAAGTATTACATGTAAGATAAATATGTAAGGAATCTCTTATTAAAAATTCTTCGTATGTGTGTGTGTATGTGTGTGTATGTGTGTGTGTGTACAGGTCTTGTCGAACAAATGATAAGTAGAACTTTACATATATATATATATATCAATACTCTCTCTCACCATATATATATATATATATATATATATATATATATATATATATATATATATATATATATATATATATATGTGTGTGTGTGTGTGTGTGTGTGTGTGTGTGTGTGCGTGTGTGTGTGTAAGTATGTATATGTATTGCTTCACCATGTCACCTTACTACCGAGATACTATAAAGAGGATGATATAATTTTAACAATTTATTTATGTTATCAACTCACGCTATAGAATCAATTACTTTGAGATCTTGTGATTAAAGGTATTCGTCAACAGATGAAGATTAACTGAGTAAGTGAAATAACATAATACCTATCACTGGGAATCGAACATAGGTTACAGATTCGGTTGGCCGGAAGAATATCTGTTACACTGCGACATAGCCAAAAATTATAAAATACTACTTAAAGATAACTGCAAATTTCATTGATTGAAGCCTTCTAAAGGCTATCAGCAAAGGTCAGAATAATATGTGGAATATTAATTCCATCAATGATTCAGGCACATTACAATGGAAACCTGTATAATTTTAACAGTTTTTCTTAACGTTATTTTTTCGTTAAGATATCAGGCACTTCTAACAATCGTGTTTAGAGAGTGAAAAGACAAGAAAGAAAGAAAGAAATGAAAGGAAAAAGAAAAATGAAAACATACACGACGACAGTGACAACAACAGCAACAACAATAAAATAACGAGAAAAGAAAAGGACATTTTATCGCCTGCTACATTTATTTTTTCTTGAAGTTATAGTGTTTAATAGGTCGTAAATTTGAGAAAAAAGCGTACGTTTATATTCATCCCCGATTTTTCTTCTTGTAATGATATCGAAATGAACAAAAGTAGATGAAGAGACGATGAAATATCGAGAAAATACGTCGTAAAAAAAAAGAAATATGTAATCAAACGGAACCAAAACCATCATAAGCAGAATTAACCACTCTACTCCCAAAGACATTAAGTAGTCTCTAATAGCCACTTGTTCACATAAGGTATTATTGAAATAGTCATTTCTATACGGTATACCCTCCTCATACTACCCGAAACGACACTATTTGGTCTCTAATAGCCAGTTGTTAATTTTAGACATTATTCAAATAGTCATTCCTATATGGTATAACCTATCTACCCCCAATGACATTGAATGATGTAGACTTGACAGTTGTTCATATCCAGATCTTTACGAAAGGCGTTAAGACAGTAGTAGAAGGCCGGAGAGCTGACAGAATTGTTAGAGCGATGAACAAAATGATAGGCGGTATTTCTCCCAACACATTTACCGTTCTGAGCTCGAATTCTGCCAAGGTTGATTTTGCTTTCTGCTCTTTCGGAGGTCGATAATATAAGTACCAGTTGATCACTGGGGCCTATGTAACTGACTATCCACCTCCCCTAAAATTACTGGTCTGTACAAATATTTAAAACCTTTAAATGCAGCGAGCTGGCATAATTATGACCACGCCGGACAAAATGCTTGATAGCATTTCTCTCGGTTCCTTACGTTCTGAATTTATATACCATCAAGGCCGACTTTGGTCCTTTAGGGATCGATAAAATAAGTACCAGTTGAGGATTGGATTCGATATAATCGACTATTCCTCTCCTGAAAATTGCCAGCTTTGTGCCAAAATCAGAAAGAATTATTTAAGACAGTAGGGTATGATTTGAAAAAGATTTGCCTGTTCTTTTCAGAGGAAGAGCAATGGCCTTGGGGCTTATTCCGAGGTCCTAGTTATACACGTTATTTTTGTTGTTTAGGCTCCATATTTACCACCACTATACCACTATTTAGTCCTTGTAGTTATAAAAGTAGTGGTAGCGGCGGCAGTAAACACTTGGCTGCGAATAAGCAGAATCGTTCGTGCATCAGATAGCATTCGTTACGCTCTGAGTTCAAATCCAACCGTAGCTAACATTTTTTTTTTCCACTTAGATGTGCCAGTCAAGTATTTGAAACGACTTTCCCTTCCACACTCCCCTCTCTCTCTCTCTTTCTCGCTCTTATTCTCACTCTCTATCCTCCCCCTCTCTCTTTGAATTAGTTAAGCGATATGACCAAGACCATGAAAGAAGCCGCCAAATTGCCTCTCTACTAATCTTGTCATCACCACACAGCAGAGACTTCAAAAGAGAAAGAATTGTCATAATAATCATTAACATTATCATTGTCACTCATTATTTCCTCTATTTTGGAGACATTTCGCACAAGCTAAGTAAGCAGATCGCATTCACCTTAGCAAATAAATCTGCAGCAGTCGCCATTTTTCATCTCACTACAAATTCTGTTCATATATTTTTGCGTTAGAGTCCTTAATATATGATAAAGTGGTTTATGATTGGGGAAAAAAGTGAGTAATAAATAAATATATATAAATATATATAAATATATATATATATAAAATTGAACCCAATAGTTAGTTTTATCGTGTTTTCCTCTTTTTAGCTTTTATTGTTTTTCTTTTCTTTTATACCTGATAATGGCTTTTTTTTTTCTAGATTCGTTTGAGCTTTCTTTCCAATACTTTCCAAGCGACAGAAGAACATTTTTCTGCTCTCTTACTAACATAACCTTAGGGAAAAACAGAATTATATATAGCGAATTATATCGATGTATATTCAAGCGTGTGTCTGGTCTGTGAATGTAGTTTCAATCTCCTTTTGAATTGAGTGAAGTACGTATATACAAACACATATATACATACATATAAACACGCGCACTCGCACAAACACATATACAGACAAACATTGGTATTCACACAAACTTATATGTATATAAAATCAGAAATAAGCAAATAAATAAAGGTTAAAGCAACGGTTTGACCCAGTTCTTAAACTGGTGAGTGGCATGTAGTATGTGTATGTGTGCATGTATGTATGTTTGTATGTATGTAAGAATGTAGGTATGTATATACATATACATATATATATATTATGTTTACATTTATATGTATATACATACATGCATATATATGTATATATATATATATATATATATATATATATATATATATATATATATATATTCATTTATATGTATATACACACATACATATATATATATGTATATTTATATATATATGTATACACACACACACACACACACACACACACACACACACACACATAAATGCAAGCGTGCGTGTGCGTACGAGCATGATGTGTGTGATTGTGTGCGTGACTGTATATGCGTACATATGTGAATATAAATTCTCAAGTTATAAATTGAAAATATATTGATGCAATATCGATAAATGTGATGGACAAGAATGCAGAAACACGAAAAAGAGGAGTTACCGTCAACGATTAGCAGCCAATTATAAGCAAAATATCGATACTTGCAACATACAATGTAA